>NC_037668.1:34383445-34533451 GCF_003255815.1 Theropithecus gelada | reverse complement strand
CCCCCAGCCCCCAGCCCCAGCCCCCAGCCCCTAGCCTGAGCCCCAGCCCCCAATCCCAGCCCCCAGCCCCCCAGTCTCAGTCCCCAGCTCCCAGCCCCCAGCTCCTAGCCCCCAGTTCCCAGCCCCCAGTCCCCCAGCCCCAGTCCCCAGCCCCCCAGCCCCAGCCTCCAGCCCCGGCCCCCGGCCCCGGCCCCGGCCCCGGCCCCCGGCCCCCAGCTATCTAGGGAGCTACTGAATTGCCTCACTAGCATAAGCTCAGGTAAGGGGGATAAGGGCTCCTTGTGAATAACAAAAGCCACTCCTGAGCTTGGAAATGCCCATGGTTTTAGGTGCTCTGTGCCTGGAACCAGACACAAGACCAGATGCAGGTTTCATTATAGCATGTGTTAGGGTGGCCCCTCTGCTCTTCAGTGGCCAGGTCCCCCAGGCCCAAGGTCCGGCCCTGGCCCGTGAAATCCTTGTGGTGCTTACTTTGGGGCATTCATCCCTGCGTGGGCCTGTGAGCTTCCGTTCACATCCCTGTCTGGGTTTCCAGTGGGCGGACCTGGATGTGGCTCCTGGGGTCTCCCAGGCAACCCTCCTCAGGGTGGAGAGGCTCGGTGTTCTCTGTGTTGTGTTGGGTGTCTCTACGTGTTAGGCCCCGTACCAGGTGCCATTCTCCTGGTACCAGCACCTCTGCAAGGGCCTGGGGCTCCTGCCAGCACAGAGCTGAGCACTGTGCCATCTGGAAGCCGACTCATTTGCTGTTATCACCCAAAAGGGCTGGCAGGAGATCAGTTCAGTCATGACAGGTGTGCAGAGCCCTGATCATCTTTGAGGATGTCAAGGGGGCAATCCAAAGGCCAAGGCAAGGGAAGATGCCAAAATCTTCCTTCTCTCTGAGGGATGGTGCGGACCTAGATGCCCTCAGTGACTGCCCAGATGTGGCAGTGATGGTGGGTGTGACACCCTTGGTGACTGCCTAGATGTGGCAATGATGGTGAGGAGTGACACCCTCAGTGGCCACCATATGTGGCAGTGACGGTGGGTGTGACACCCTCGGTGGCCACCGTATGTGGCAGTGATGGTGGGTGTGATGCCCTTGGTGGCCACCATATGTGGCAGTGACGGTGGGTATGACGCACTCGGTGGCCACCATATGTGGCAGTGATGGTGCGTGTGATGCCCTCGGTGGCCACCATATGTGGCAGTGACGGTGGGTGTGATGCCCTCGGTGGCCATATGTGGCAGTGACAGTGGCTGTGATGTCCTCGGTGGCCACCATATGTGGCAGTGACGGTGGGAGTGACGCCCTTGGTGGCCACCAGATGTGGCAGTGACAGTGGGGAGTGACACCCTTGGTGGCTGCCCACAGGCTCCCCCTCTGCCCGGGTCTGGCCTCACCAGGTGCAGGAGCCAGGTGTCCTGAACACCTCTGAGCCTTGACTTCCTCCTCTGTGACCCAAAGACAGAGAGAGTGGCCACCTCGGACACTGGCGGAGAGGACTGCATATGAGCCTGCTTTGAGCCCACTGAGGAGTTCTGGCGACACTGCTTCTCATTTTCACCATCAGCACATCCGCAGGGCCTGGACGCGTCCTGCACGTTGAAGGTGACTGTGACTGGTGATTTTAGATAAATGAATTATTGCTCTGGGCACCATCAGCCTCAGACCCCCTTTTCGGCCTGAGCGCTCCTGTGGAGGAAGAAGCCTGATAGAAGCTTCCAGGCTCCCGCTGAGCCCTGTGGCATGCTCCAGAAGGTGCCCTTTGTCAGGCCTGTGGTTCCCAGAGGCAGGGGCCACCTATCTGGGCTCAGTCTCTGTTCAGTACATGACTCTTGGTGGAGTGGGAGGACTTCCCGGCTGGCAGCTGATGGTGGCGCTGTTGGCTCATGCCAGGGCCCAGGCAAGCACAGGCTCTGCCGCCTCCCGGGCCAGCAAGGGAGGGGTGGAGGGAGGGGAGGGGGAGCAGACCTCTCTCTTCCAGATGCTCTGCTGGCTGGGCAAGTCTGCCACCGCCGAATCTCCTAGAGGTCCCTGGCCTTGGCCTTCCTCAATGACGAGAGGACTAGAGAGGCCTGGAGACCCCCAGGGGAGAGGTCTGGGGGACAGGGAGGGAGTGGGCAGGCCTGGCTGGGGACCCAGCAGCTTTGGCTTTTCTTCCAGCTTCTCTTCTCACTTGGAGCCCTGCTTTTGCAGGCACTGGAGGAGAGCCCAGGACCTTTCTGTGGCTGGGGTGGGAGTCATGACGGGTAGGCAGGCCAGTGCATGGGGTTCACAGCCGTGGTCCAGCTGTTGGCCTGGCCCAGGCCTGGGTAGTCCAAGTCCGACCCTCTCCATTGCCCTACCCTGAAATGGTACCTGCAGTTGGCTGGGAAGGCTCAATTCTCCAGTTGCCTTGCCTCCTGCAGGGTAACTTTCCTGGGGTGTTGGGGACCCTTCAGTCTTCCTTGGAGGAAGGGCTGAGCCAGGTGCTCTGCTGGTTGCATGCCTGCTGTCCTCCCAGACTTCTGATCTCTGCTGGGATGCCCACAGAAGGTTTTCTGTGAGTTGACAGGCATTGGCACACAGGAATGGAAGCCCTCCTCTGCCCTGGCATGGGACTGGCACCAAACTCCTCATGGAGAGTCCTCTCACAGCCCTGGATTCTGAGACTGGTGATTCACTCTTCACTAGGATCTGGGAGGCTTTGGGCCTGTGCTCTGCTGCAGGCTGGTGACCTTGGAACAGTGGCATTTTCTTTCCAGACCTGGTCTTGTCATCTGGGAAATGGGGGAATTGAGCAAGATTTGTTTCCTTTCCATCCTGGTACTGGGAGATGTTCCTTTCAGCCTTGGGTTTGGCTTTATGTTTTCCATGTTGAATTCCCTGATTTTGTCTTGTGGGCTACATTGCTTACATCTCCCTAATTCCTCCTGGCCTAAGAGACCATTCCTGTCACCATCATCACCACCATCATCAACACCATCACCATCATCACCACCATCACCATCACCATCACCACCACCACCATCACTATCACCGTCATCACCACTATCACCATCACCATCATCACTACCACTATTACCATCACCACCACCATCATCACTGTCACCACCATCATCACCACCATCATCACCAACATAATCGTCACCATCACCTTCACCATCACCACTATTACCATCACCACCACCATCATTACTATCACCATCACCACCATCATCACTACCACCATCACCATCACCACTACCACCATTACCATCACCACCACCATCACTATCACCATCACCACCACCACCACTATCACCATCACCACTACCATCATCACCATCACCGTCACCATCACCACCACCACCATCATCACTACCACCATTACCATCATCATCACCATCACCATCACCACCACTACCATCATAACCAACATAATCATCACTATCACCATCATCACCACTATCACTACTATCACCATCACCATCATCACCAACATAATCATCACCATCAGCACCACCACCATCACTATCACCATTACCACTATCACCATCACCACCATCACCATCATCACTGTCACCATCACCATCATCATCACCACCATCACCATCATCACTGTCACCATCACCATCATCATCACCACCATTACCATCACCACCATCATCACTATCACCATCACCATCACTATCACCATCACCATCAACAAAATCTTTACCATCAGCACCACCACCATCACTATCACCATCACCACTACCACCACTATCACCATCACCACTACCATCATCACCATCACTGTCACCATCACCACCACCACCATCATCACTACCACCATTACCATCACCACCATCACCATCATCACTGTCACCATCACCATCATCATCACCACCATTACCATCACCACCATCATCACTATCACCATCACCACCATCAACAAAATCTTTACCATCATCACCACCACCATCACCACACTTCTGATGTCAGCCACCACCATCGTCATCACCCATCACTACCAGCACCATCATCACCTCCCACTGCCATCACTATCCACCACTGATACCATGTTGCCACCACCACAATTCCCATTCCTCATCACCACTTCCCCAGTCATTACCACCACCACACCCTCAGCACAGTCATTCTCTGGTCACTCAACCCTACCTATTACACATCAGTCACCACCACTACCACTGCCACCTTCTGTCTGATAGGATTTCTGAGCTTCAAATGGCATAAAAGTCCTTTGTAGTGGACAAAAGGCAATGTTTTTTGGTAATGGTGGTTTTTATAATAAGCTGAGGTTCCACTTGGGAAAACAAATGCTAACCACAAAGATAAATAAGGTGTGGCTGGGCATGGTGGCTCACACCTGTAATCCCAGTACTTTGGGGGGCCGAAGTGGGCGGATCACCAGAGGTCAGGAGTTCGTGACCAGCCTGGCCAACATGGTGAAACCCCATCTCTACCAAAAATACAAAGTTAGCTGGGCATGGTGGCGTGTGCCTGTAATCCCAGCTCCTCAGGAGGCTGAAGCAGGGGAATCACTTGAACCTGGGAGGCGGAGGTTGCAGTGAACCAGGATCGTGCCACTGCACTCCAGCCTGGGCGACAGAGTGAGACTCCATCTCAAAATGAAACAAAACAAAAAAAACAATAAGGTGATTTCTCACAGGACAAAAGAACTTGCTAAAGGATTTCGGCAAGGAAAGGATGACCTCAGCATCCTAGGAAATGCTGACCTAGACATTTCCATTGCAATTTCTCTTACCCCAAGGACTGACTTGTGAAAACTCCTGAGGTACCCCTCAGGGGACTCCTGAGAAGTGGGTTGCACCACCTTCCAACACCAAGCATGGAGGAGACCCCCCCAGAGGTGTGGGCTGCCCTGTGCTGGGTGCTTCTTCTGGGCTCTCACACTTAAGCTGCAAGACCAGGATAGAATAGATGGGTGTATGTGGATGACTGAGCACTCAGCCATCCCCACTCCTGGCAAAAGAAGCCAAAAAGGCGGCCCTCCTCCCCGCAGGTCAGGAAGATCATCTCTGCCTGGGAAGGAGGAGGCAATTTCTTCTTCTCCCTGCTGGGGGAACATAGTACCCATCTGTAGCTTTTATGGAATGTTATTTTAACAGCTGAGCAGGCTCTGCGGTGCTGATTTTGAGCAGCTGAACGCTGTAGAGCTCTTTGGTCTTGTAAATGGTGGAGTGTTTTCGCTACAGCTGCTTAAAAAGCTAGGACTACGCACCGAGGAGCGCTTGGCTGTGAACGGCGCAGCCCCGCTCCCAGCAGCCTCCCAGCCCCTTTTGTTTTTTAGGGTTCCTGCCATCCCCTCGTCGCTCTGCCTGGACTTCATGGAGCTCTGGTTTCTGGCAGCCCGTTCAGAAGCAGTGCTTGCTTGCCACAGCCAGTGAGCGGCTCCTCTGTTGTTTTGCTTGTCCGGTGTCTGAAGCCCCTTCTGGTAATAACGACTCTGTTTTCTTATCTCCTTTGAGTGGGAAGAACCCCTCCTCCACTCTCAGTTCACGTGGGTCTTATGGACTGGACAGCCCCTCCCTGCCTCGTGACCGCTCCAGCACCTGTGCCTGGCCAATCAGAGGTGAATGCATGACCTGGGTTGATCCAAGGAGTGTCTTATCCTGGGACTTATGCTTAGAACTGTGTGGAAGAGAAAATCTCTTTGCTCTGGCCCTAAAGCTGGTAGAACACAGCCTCCGGCATCAGGGGCCGTCTGGAGGGGTGAGCCTGCCTGGGAAGAAAGCCGGCAGCGGGGAGGGCAGAGTGGAACAATGGAGAAACTGAGTCCCAGTGACATCGTTTGAGTGCCAGGGACCAGCTGTCTTAGGCCTGTCCTGGAATTGTCAGTTACACGAGCCAAAAATGTCCCCTGGCATGCTTGAGCAAGTTTGAGTTGTGTTTCTAGCCAACTAAGAAGAGTCCTTAAGCCAGCCTGGATAAAATCACTGTCATTTGGAGGAAAGAGTCTTGGGGTGTTGAGAGAATTACCCTTCGTGTTCCAAAGCGGCCTCCACAGCTTCCGTTCTTGCTCTGGGGCTGGTGCTCCTGCCCAGGCAGGGTTAGAGGGGGATCCCAGAGATCAGGGTGTCGGTAAGGCCTGGTTCAGGGTGGGAAGGTTCCGTGGCACCTGCAGTTGGTGCTGGAGAGGTTGGGTGGTTGGGTGGTTGGGAGGCGGGCAGGAAAAGCATGTTCTTCCCAATTTCAAGTTGGTTTGGCTTGTGAATCCCATATTCAGGAACCCTGTAAAAGGCTCAAGGGCTCAAGCTTAATTTTTTTTTTAAAGTTTTTTTTTAGTCTGAAGATTACTTTTTTCTTTTAAACCTATGATTTACGATTGAAATACTTGTAGATAACCCAAAGAAAGGAATCCTAAGTAGGGAAATGAGAGTTAAATGACCTAAATCCATTTTTGTTGTTTCCTCTTTCACGATCTATTATCATCACCGAATGGAACCCAACCCTTCGATTTTCAAGCTGTAAGTTCCTGTAGAAAGTTCTCGGTAGATCGGTTGGGGCCAATTGCAGAGAACAGATTTCACTCTAGACGTTTTGCAGAAAGGAGTTTATGATAGGACATTAAACAGCTTGTAAAACTATTGGGAGGGTGAAACAAACTCCAGTCTGAGCTTCTAGGAATGGTCAGGAAGTTGTTTCTGTTAAACGGGGAAGCCCCCGCTACAGCTGCAGGCTCTGGAACCACAGATGCCTCTGCTCTGAGCAAAATGAATTTCCCTCTTCTCCTCCCGCTTCACTCAGGCCTTGCAGGAGTGCATTCTGTTGATGGTAAAGCTTCAAGCACATCTGGAGCCTGAGCTGCAAGGGCGCCCGGGAGATGCGGTTACCAGCCTCGACAGAGAAGGATGGTGTCCCAGGATCTAGAGTCGGTACCAGGCACATCGAGGCACAGTGCCCTTCACAGGCCATCCTTTGCCGGTCAGTTTCCCCCACACCCCCTCCTCCCCAGACTTCAACTTGTAAACAATCACATTAGCAACAAGCTTTCCTGCCTAATATAGTACAACCATCCCTCAGAAAGGCACAATTGTCCTCATCCTTCCCGGAAAGGAAGGGCCCGAAATATCATCAATCACTATGACCCAAATTCTAAAACCAACCACCTACTGCACACCCGATTTAAAGCAGTAGGGAAAGGTGGGGGCGGGAAGGAAATCCAATATAGATTCCTTATGTATTTACCTGGCAGCGGGCCATCCACTGGTGTTTGGAACTTTCTCTCTTCTACTGATTTTTCCGTGGTCTTTGTCCTCAAGTTAACACTTCAGCTGGTCCGAGTTTGTAACCTGACAGATGATTGACTCACACTTTTACCCCTGCTGGGTGTGAGCTCTTCATGATCCTGCTTGTAGGAGGTTACTGTAGACTTTCATCAACACTGACATGAAATACTACAATGAAAGGAAGCAGCCTCCAAAATTGTGTAGGCCCCAGAACACCCCTCCATGCCCATTGAGTGGCAGCAGCCCCATTTCCCCTTGATATTCAGGATCTGCTACCCAGCCAGCATGGTACTCTGAACCCAGAAGTATCTGAGACAGGTCTCAATCAATTTAGAAAGTTTATTTTGCCCAGGCTAAGGATATGCCCATGACGCAGCCTCAGGAGGGCCCAACGTGTGTCCAAGGTGGTCAGGGCATGGCTTGCTTGCTTTTATACATTTTAGGGAGACATGAGACATCAATCAATACATGTAAGATGTATGTTGGTTCAGTCCAGAAAGACGGGGCAACTGGAATGGGGCGGGAGCTTCCAAGTAGGCAGATTCAAAGATTTTCTGATAGGCAATTGGTTGAGAGAGTTATTATATTATCAATAGAAATGAATGTCTTGGGTTACAGCAAGGGGTTTTGGACACCAAGGATTTTTTTTTTTTTTGAGACAGTCTCGCTCAGCTGCCCAGGCTGCAGTGCAGTGGTGTGATCTTGGCTCACTGCAACGACTGTCTCCCCGGTTCAAGTGATTTTCCCATCTCAGTCTCCCGAGTAGCTGGGATTATAGGCACCCACCATCACACCTGGCTAATTTTTGTATTCTAGTGAGACAGGGTTTTACCATGTTGGTCAGGCTGGTCTTGAACTCCCGATCTCAGGTGATCCACCCACCTCAGCCTCCCAAAGTGCTAGGATTCCAGATGTGAGCCACCGCATCCAACCAACACCAAGGTTTTAGCATGCAGATGGAAGCTCCAGGTAGCAGGCTTCAGAGAGAACAGATTGTAAGTGTTTCTTATCAGACTTAAAGAGTCTGTTCTCTCAGTAATTCCAAAAGTGAGGAGGTGATAATGAGGCATGTCCAGCTCCCCTTCCCATCATGGCCTGAAACAGGTTTTTCAGGTTGACTTTGGAGTGCCCTTGGCTGACAGGAGGGGTCCATTCAGATGGTTGGGGGGCCTTATAGTTATTTTATTTTATGAAAATTTTTGAGATGGAGTTTTGCTCCTGTTGCCCAGGCTGGAGTGTAATGACATAATCTTGGCTCACCACAACCTCTGTCTCCTGGGTTCAAGTGATTCTCCTGTCCCAGCCTCCCAAGTAGCTGGGACCACAGACACCCATCACAACACCTGGCTAATTTTTGTATTTTTAGTAGAGACAGGGTTTCACCATGTTGGCCAGGCTGTTCTCGAACTCCTGACCCCAGGTGACTCAGCCACCTCTGCCTCCCAAAGTGCTGGGATTACAGGTGTGAGCCACCACGCCCGCCTATAATTTTATTTTTCATTTACAGTACCATGGTTGTGTCTTCTGTCTAAAGTTGTGGGGATGGGAAGCAAGAATTAGAAATTTTGCAATCAGTCCTTAGGGACAGCATCCCTTGTTCCCTGACCTGCGTTTCTGCCTATGGGAGAAAGAACATGGCGTGGCGTGTGTGGCTCAGAGGGTCTACCATGTGCAAGAACACAGTTCTCTGCTCCACATGCAGCTGGCTCCCATTCTGTACCACAGTGCAGTCTTCATGGTCCTTCTCCCATTCTGGGTGATGGGTGCATGGCAAGACCAGTGAATTCCATGCCTCACCCTGTGACCACACTTCTTTGCCTGGAAAGTGAGTTTCTTTGCTGGGCGCGATGTTGTGTGAGGTGCCATGGAAGAAGCAAACAGTCAGCAGTTCTGCAGATGGGCAGAGGCGTGGTGAGGACAGAGGGCAGAGTCGCACTCGGAGTCAACATGCGTTCCAGTGAAGCCAGTCGGCTCACTCCCCTGGATGGAAAGAGGCTGGCTCTCAGGGCAGGCAGGGACCCTTGTGGGGGATCCGCTTCTGTTTCTCCTGCTTGTGGCCAGGGTGGTGGCCAGACCTGCTCTGGGGAGGGGAGAGTGGCTGCTGAGCTCACACCATGATCTCCATCTCTGTCATGCCACTGTGTCCATGAACTCATTGAGCACTCAGGGGAGTGGCTAAGGAGAGAGGCTCCCCAGCATCCTCAGAGTGGATCAGCTTGTCCACCGACTACCAAGAGCCTCCTCTGTAGGGTGGATCAGATGTCCTCACACACTCGGCCCGTCCTGAGAGCCCCATCCCCAGCCTCTAGTCTTGTTCTTCCCGAGCAGTGCCACTGGGCCAGACCTTTAGACAAGCCTCCCATTTGCATATGTGTCCCCATCTCTCCTTCCAGGACCCAGTGGAAAATCAGCTGTGCCATTTGAAGTTCTGCCTACTGGGAGAATTTGCCTTTTCCAGTCTAAATCAGGGCCTCCCCAGGGTGGGGGCTGTGATACAGCAGCAGCTGCTTATGGCTGGGGCCAGCATATTGTGCACAGCCCACAAACCAGGCTCAAGTTCCTTCTTCCCCAGTGAGTGGGTCAGAGGGAGCCCCGAGAGATGGACGATCGGGGGGTGGAGGGAGGGGTGGCTGGGCCACTGCAGTGGGTGCCTAGGGTGCAAGTCCCCTGCTGGTGCGATTGCCTATGTTTTCAGGGCCTGCTTGGACCCGGTTTCTTGCGTGCTTCTTAGATGGCAGTAGGGGGAGGGAGGCGCTGCTGCTTGGCATAGCTCTGGGCTTGACCTGGCAGAGCGTTTCTTGTCCACTTATGCCTGGCCCCTTGGTGTCCCTTAGGGATCTGTGACTAGCAGCACCTTCTCCATTAGGTCCAGAGGCAACTCCTGAGCTGTGTCTTTAAAGGAAATAGTTGTTTGCTGAAGAGGCTGTAGCTTTGCTTCAAAACCCAAGGGAACTCTGCGGTGATTCTTCCATTGCAACTGGTCACAGGCTGTCTGCCGTTTCCCCATCTGCCCAGACGCTGTGAGCCCTGCGGGGTGTCAGGGATAAGTGCCCAGAAGTGAAGCTGCATCTGCTGCGGCCCAGGTTGGCCAGCGAGCCTCCTGCTCGGGTGCCCACTGAGTAGGCAGGCTTGGGGTTCCTTGATGAAGGGGTGGGAGCCTGTGCCTCTCTTTTAGTGATGAGTTGCATGATGTAGCAACTTTTATTTCTGTTTCCTGGAGAGTATATCATATATCCTACCATACCCCAGATCAGGCTGCTGAATTTTCTTTCATTCTTTCCTTTTTTCTTTTTTTTTTTTTTTCCAGACAGGGTTTCACTCTGTCACCCAGGCTGGACTGCAGTGGTGCAATCTCATGTCACTGCAGCCTCTGCTTCCCAGGTTCCAGCGATTCTCCTGCCTCAGCCTCTTGAGTAGCTGGGACTACAGGTACATGCCACCATGCTCAGCTAATTTTTGTATTTTTAGTAGAGACGGGGTTTCACCATGTTGGCCAGCCTGGCCTCAAGTGATCTACCCGCCTTGGCCTCCTAAAGTGCTGGGATTATAGGCGTGGCCTGGCAGGCCCCCGAATTTTCAAGAAGTTTGCCTCCCACCCTCTGGTCCACTTGGGTCTTGCCAAGGTTTCCGTGTGTCTGCCCGAGACTTCGTGCTGTGGGATCCTCTTGCTTTGGGGTCTTCCATGTGGTGGAGAAGCACACTGCCACATGGGATGCTGGGGTGATGAAGGTCCCTGTAGGTGGAAGTAGGACTCCTAGACAGAGCTGACACAGCTATAGGTTGTGAGTATGGGATTGCCTGGCTGCCTTTGTCAGGGCGAAGCAGTGTCTTTAAGTGTGACAGGGGAAAAAGCACCTGCCAGCTCCATCACCGAATGCCGGGTGTGCCAGCAAGGGACCCGCACCTGCAGCAGGGGCTTCCATTGGAGCCACCGCCTGAGTCTGTTTGTGATGATCCCAGACACTCCCCAAGACCCATCTGCCTCTTGCATTCGTGTGGCAGAAAAGGTCTATGGGGATGGGGGAGGAGTCTCCCAAATCTAAAGTGACACTGAGACTGATCTCCCCGAGGGAAGCGGATTGCTTTTATTTACCAATGCGGTAGGAATGAGCAGTTCTGGAGACTTCTACTTGCTCCTTCTCACCATAATAACCCCCTGCAGGGGTTGGGCTGGTGTAGGATTCTGTCAGTCTCAGAGCTTGTGTCTTAAAACCATGCGCTCAGGAACTGTAGAAATGACCCCATGTGAGTTCGGTAGCCCACTGGCTTCGCTGTGAGAAACTCGGGCTCACGTTCCAACATCATCTGGCTTCCACAATCTCCATTTGACAAGCCCATGGTGGATCCGGAGTCTCAGGGATCAGCATCAGGGCACAGCCAGGGTCGAACAATCCCCAAAGGTCTGGGCATTCCCTCCCCTGGGGGCAGCTCACTAGTTGGGGGCAGCTCACTAGTAGGGGCCATGGGTCCCTCGGGGGACAGCGAGGAACAAGGCTGACTGCCACTCCTGTGGTGCTGCAGGAGACTGTTTCAAAAAAGGGCCACTGCTACTCCCTGTCCCCACACATCTTTTGGAAGGTGACCTTGTAGTTTCTGCCCTCAAGAGGTGAAGTCTGTTTTCCCTTGAATCTGGGGCTGTCTGGGGACTCATCTGATCCAAGGAATGCAGTGTAAGTGACATCATGCCAGTTCTGAGCCTGAGCCTCAAGAGCCTGCATTTGTTCTTTCTCCTGGGCCCCACTTGCTCCATAAGAACAAGCCAGGCCAGCCCCACTGGAGGATGAGACCATGTGGGGCAGACACAGCCCGGCAGTGGCTCTAGAGCATGTGAGAAAGGCCAGCCAGGATTGGCTGAGCTGGCCCAGTGAGCAGAACTACCTACTGACCTACCGACGTGTAAGCAGTAATACAGGACTGTTGTTTCAAGCTGCTAAATGTGGGAGTGCATGGTCATGCAGTAGCAAGCAGATCCTAGGGTGGATCCCAAGGGAGCCTGGGGAACCCAGCCCCTCTTTATTCTGAGGGCCCAGGCTTCATGCACTGACTCACATCTGGAAATTGGATGAGGGACTGCGACTTCACTGTGGTGTCTCACACCAGGCCTCTGCTGTCCAGGCCTGGAGGCTTTTTTTTTTTTTTTTTCTTTTTCCCCAGTTGTACACATTGAGCAGGACCATAGAGGGCTACCTGCCCACTTATTTCAGGCCCAGGGGCTCCATGATTGATTGATGGCTGCTAAAGTTCCCTGAGCTTGGTCATTCTGATGAGCATTTGGACTGGGCTGCTCACCGGGCCACCGTCCCCCCGGCCTCTGGCGGGTGCTGCTGCTCTGAAATTGTTCCTGGTGGTGAATCCGTATAGGTCTGTAGCAACCGCAGTTCAGGCCTCCTCAGCAGAAATAATTCAACTGACGGGCATAAGGCAGAAGGAGAGACCGAGGAAGTTTTAGAGCAGAGTTCATTAAAAAGTTTGAGAGCAGGAAAAAAAAAGGGAGGAAAAGTACACTTGGAAGTGGAAGAGGGCCAAGTGGGCGACTTGAAAGACAAGTGCGTGGTTTGACCTTTGCCTTGGGGTTTTATGTGTTGGCACACTTCCAGGGTCTTGCGTCCCTTCTCCGCTGACTCGTGGGGTGGGCTGTGCACATGCGCAGTGGCCTGCCAGCATTCGGGAGGGAGCATGCGCAGTGTGTTTACCGGAGTTGTGCGCATGCTCGCTTGAGGCGTTTTTTCCTTACAGTGAAGTGGTCCTAGAGGCAGGTTTTATACCAGTTAAACTCCACCATTTTGCCTCTTAGTGCCTGTATTAGTCTGTTTGCACGCTGTTGAAAAAGATATACCCGAGACTGGGCAATTTACAAAGGAAAGAGGTTTATTGGACTTATGGTTCCACGTGGCGGGGGAGGCCTCCCGATCATGGTGGAAGGCAAGGAGGAGCAAGTCACCTCTTACATGGCTGGCAGCAGACAAAGAGTTTGTGCAGGGGAACTCCTTTTTTAAAAACCATCAGATATCATGAGACTTACTGACTATTCAGAGAACTGCATGAGAAAGACCTGCCCCCATGATTGAATTCACTCCCGCTGCGCCTCTCCCACCACACATGGGAATTGTAGGAGTTACAATTCAAGATGAGATTTGAGTGAGGACACAGCCAAACCCTATCAGTGCTCATGCTTGAGCACACTTGCCCAACTCCTGAGATCTTATCAAGAAGCTACCAGTTTCAGGTTTTCCCTGTCTACTGGGAGATTGCCTTTCCCTGATGTTGGCTGAGACCAATGATTATTTTAGAAGGGACAGTTAACAACTGCCTGACCATCACCTCATGGTCGCCTGACATTCCCGGGGTGTTGGGGGCGGGGGAGCCATCTCCTGCCTTGCTCATGTCTGGCTAGCTACCTACTGTAACAAAAACCCAGGTGACTGCTTCACCTCTGTATACGAGTGAACCCCTGGTTCCATCCTTGGATGCCCATAGTCCCTTCAGGTCTGGTTAAGCAGATAACCATTCCCAGGGTCCACAGCCTCAGTGTGTTGCCCATGAGCACAGCACTCCTGGTGCCAGTTTCTGTGAAACTGCACATTTCAGTGGAAGAGAAATGAATTTATTCTCAGTAGTTAAAGTCCACGGGGACTCATTATAGGGTATTGCATGGCCTAAGGAGTCATTGGGAGGCCCAAAGAAACAAACTTGAGGCTGAGTTTCCAGGAAAGATTTTCAAAGCAGCTCCATGGAGCTGGGCGGATGAGGGAGCTGCTACCTGTGAAGGTTAGGAAGCCGCCCGGAGCCAGGGGTGCCCCCACCTGCCACCCAGCCCAGTTCCCACACAGGTTCACTTGGCTAGAGGACAGACACCCCATCCCATGTGGAACTGCAATGCAAGGGGTTTTGGGAAATGTAGCTTTTAGGCTTTCCAGTTTACCTGGTCCAGGAAGACACTTGAAGGAAGATGGTGGAGCAGATGGAGAGGGCCTGTAATCCCCTGTATCCACACACCCACTAATCCCCTGCATCCATACACCATTTAATCCCCTGTGTCCACACACCAGTAATCCCCCATGCCCACACACCGGTAATCCCCTGTATCCACACACCCACTAATCCTTGTATCCACACACCCAGTAATCCCCTGTATCCACACACCCACTAATCCCCTGCATCCACACACCTGTAATCCCCGGTATCCACACACCCACTAATTCCTGTATCCACACGCCAGTAATCCCCTGTATCCACACACCTGGTGACCCCTTGTGTCCACACACCGGTAATCCCCTGTTTCCACAACCACCAGTAATCCCCTGTGTCTATACACCAGTAACCCCCTGTATCCACACACCAGTAATCCCCTGTGTCCACACACCTGTAATCCCGTGTCCACATACCAGTGATCCCCTGTGTCCACGCCCGCCGGTAATCCTGTGTCCACACACCGGTAATCTCTGTATCTACGCCCGGTAATCCCCTGTGTCCACACGCTGGTAATCCCCTCTGTCCATACACCGGTAATCCCCTTTATCCACACACCGGTAATCCCCTGTGTCCACACACCAGGAATCTCCTGTATCCACACCCAATAATCCCTACCTATATCCATACACTAGGAATCCCCTGTATCCACACCCAGTAATCCCTGTATCCACACACCAGGAATCCCCTGTGTCCACACACCCGCCACCCACTAATCCCTGTATCCACACACCAGGAATCCCTTGTACCCACACCCAGTAATCCCCCATGCCCACACACCAGTAATCCCCTGTATCCACACACCCACTAATCCCTGTATCCACACACCCAGTAATCCCCTGTATCCACACCCCGCTAATCCCCTGCATCCACACACCAGTAATCCCCGGTATCCACACACCCGCTAATTCCGGTATCCACACGCCAGTAATCCCCTGTATCCACACACCTGGTAACCCCTTGTGTCCACACACCGGTAATCCCCTGTTTCCACAACCACCAGTAATCCCCTGTGTCTATACACCAGTAACCCCCTGTATCCACACACCAGTAATCCCCTGTGTCCACACACCTGTAATCCCGTGTCCACATACCGGTGATCCCCTGTGTCCACACCCGCCAGTAATCCCCTGTGTCCACACCCACCAGTAATCCTCTGTGTCCACACACCGGTAATCTCTGTATCTACACCCAGTAATCCCCTGTGTCCACACGCTGGTAATCCCCTCTGTCCACACACCGGTAATCCCCTGTGTCCACACACCAGGAATCCCCTGTATCCACACCCAATAATCCCTACCTATATCCATACACTAGGAATCCCCTGTATCCACACCCAGTAATCCCTGTATCCACACACCAGGAATCCCCTGTGTCCACACACCCGCCACCCACTAATCCCTGTATCCACACACCCACTGATCCCTGTATCCACACATCAGTAATCCCCTGCATCCACGCACCAGTAATCCCCTGTGTCCACACACCAGTGACCCCGTGTCCACACACCAGTAATCCCCTGTATCCACACACCAAGAATCCCCTGTATCCACACACCAGGAAACCCTGTGTCCACACACCAGTAATCCTCTATATCCACACACCCAGTAATTCTCTGGACACTGCACTGTCCTAAGGGCAGCATGAACTCTCCACATGTTTCCCTAGTCTCCCCCTTGTTGGAGAAGGGAATGCTGGCCTCTTTAACTTGCACCTGATTCTGAGAGAGTTGGTTAAGTGGTCGCTGGCATCAACCTCTGTGGCTACTGCTTGGAGCTCGATTTGTCCTCTGCCTCTTGGACTTTCTCTGATCTGTTGCATCCTTCTGTGATTTGACAATGGGACATGAGATTCTGCTACTTGCATTGAGTTGAGTGCGTCTGAGTTTTTTCGGGGGTAGAGGGTAGCATGTTGCCTGATTTTGAGTCCCAGTCTGTCACTCCTGAAGGTATGACCTTGGGCAAGATACTTCATTTCTTTTTTTTTTTTTTTTTTGAGACGGAGTCTCGCTTTGTCGCCCAGGCTGGAGTGCAGTGGCACGATCTCGGCTCACTGCAAGCTCTGCCTCCTGGGTTCACGCCATTCTCCTGCCTCAGCCTCCCAAGTAGCTGGGACTACAGGCGCCCGCCACCACGCCTGGCTAATTTTTTGTATTTGTAGTAGAGACGGGGTTTCACTGTGTTAGCCAGGATGGTCTCGATCTCCTGACCTTGTGATCCACCCGCCTCAGCCTCCCAAAGTGCTGGGATTACAGGCGTGAGCCACCGCGCCTGGTCAAGATACTTCATTTCTATGCCTAATTTTTCTTCTGTAAAATGGTTGTAATTATATTACACACTTTACAGGACTATGATGAGGATTAAAGTAGGTAATGCCTATAAAGCCTCTAGCACATTACCTGGCACAGAATAACCATTTAATAAATGTTGATTTTTGTTTATTATTATCATTTGTATTAGATTGGTGCAAAAGTAGTTGCGGTTTTTGCCATTACTTTCAAAGGCAAAAACCACAATTACTTTTGCACCAACCTATATTTAAGATAACTGTCCTAGGAGTAATGATTTACAGCAATATGTTGCTTAAAACAAAAGTCTCTTGCAAATAAATAGTGAGAGTATGTTAAAGTTTAATTCACTAATGAGTGAATTAATGAACCAGCAGGAAGTTAAAAATAGCTGGTTTGACGAGCAAGTCCTTGGGTTTATAAGTCAGTTGGGAAAGGCATGTTGGACTCGAACTTGCTAAGTTAGATTCAAAACTGGTTAATGGCCCAGAGGGCAATACAACTGTAACCTCTGGGGACATCGTTTCCACGGGGCTATGAAAACATTAACCATTACCAGTTTCTTTTTTTTTTTTTTTTTTGAGACGGAGTCTCGCTCTGTCGCCCAGGCTGGAGTGCAGTGGCCGGATCTCAGGATCTCAGCTCACTGCAAGCTCCGCCTCCCGGGTTTACGCCATTCTCCTGCCTCAGCCTCCCGAGTAGCTGGGACTACAGGCGCCCGCCACCTTGCCCGGCTAGTTTTTTGTATTTTTTTTTTAGTAGAGACGGGGTTTCACCATGTTAGCCAGGATGGTCTCGATCTCCTGACCTCATGATCCGCCCATCTCGGCCTCCCAAAGTGCTGGGATTACAGGCTTGAGCCACCGCACCCGGCACCATTACCAGTTTCTGTGGGTTAAAACCTCCAATCTTTCAGGCAGCAGCACAGCTGGGCTCTCAGCCACTGGGCATTTCCCTGGCGAGGGAAACAAACTGCACTCCCCACCATGGTCAGTTGCTGAGGTAGGCTTGTTAGGAAATGCTCCAGCAGCAAAGGCATCAGGGAAGCAAGAGATCAGTTTGTTCCCCTCTGCCAGGCTTGGGATACATTTGTTATTACTGACGTGTATATAGGAAGTTCCTACTCCTCTTAAAGATACAGGGGAAACACCCTATGATATGACTGCTGATTTTGCTGCCTTCACATGGAACCCATGCCCTGGGGTTTCTGGATTTGCTCTTACCCAGGAGAGAAGGGAGAAGGTCCTATTAGGTTAGTGCAGAAGTAATTGCGTTTTTTTCCCATTAAAAGTAATGGCAACAACTGCAATGACTTTTGCATCAACCTAATATAAAGAGTGGCTTCTGTGTAGGTGGGTATCCTGCATAGGTCAGCTCTGGGTAGATTAGCAACTCCCCTGGTTCTGACAGGTTAGAGTCACTGGTGCTGGCTACCTCTCGGAGGAGAGATGGTCTTGGCAGAGGAAGGGGGCATGTGGTTCAACTTTCTTCTTTCCTTGTCACCATGCCAACCAAACTGGCCCCTTTCCCAGCACCCCAGGGCTGCCTGAACGCATTCTGGAGAATCTGGCCGTGTTTAATGGAGATGCGCACGAAGGCGTCTAACACTGGGCGGGTCACACAGTGTGAAAGTTCGGGGGATGGGGGGCTCTTAGGACTCTGTGTTGCTCAGGGAGCCGGGAGACCCTGCCTTCTGCTTTGGCCCAGCCTACCACCTGCCCCCTGCAAAGCCATCGGGGAGAGGCTTGGAGGAGGCGTAGACAAGCAGAACTAGGCTGCATTGCAAACTGCTGCAGTGGTCAGCAGGGCTGACAGCTCCATCTTCTCCCCAAACCCCAACCCTGAGTCTCAGATCCTAGCACTTGAGTGTGATGAAAGCCACGCCTGCCAGTGTCGCTGGGAGTGAGAGTGGGCGCGGGGGCTTCCTTGGAGGGATGTTTGTGGCCAGAGGCATAAAGTGTGTGAATGAAGGAGGCTCCCCGGGGTCCTGCCCCCTGCCCGAGGTTGAAGGAGAAGGGAGAGGGAGCCCCTGACTCAGGGCAGCTGTGCCCAAACCCTAGTCCTTCCTCATCCTCCCGTGGTTTCAGTCTCACCCTCTTACTGCTTGTATCATGTGATTCTTACCATTCTTTAAAGGGACCCAGCTTTTAAGCTAAGTATATTTATTTCAAAAGGAACATGTATTATTGTCCTAAATGAGACACCAGAAATATTTCTTTTCCAGAAATAGAAGGTAACTTGTAAAAAGAAACTTAATGAGGATAAAACCGTGTTTTTTAACTGTAGTGAATGCTGGCTCTTACCTGACAGCAGTCTTTGTTTTGGTTTGTTTTTCCTTTTCTCCTCCTCTTCCTTCCTTCTCTTTTCTCCTTCCTTCTTCCTCCTTCTTCCTCCTCCTTCTCTCTTTCTGTGCCTGGCTTATTTCACTTAACACAGTGACCTCCAGTTCCATCCATGTTGTTGCAAATGACAGGATTTCATGCTTTCTTATAGCTGAATAGTACTAGCCTGGAGTTCTGAGTCACTGGCTGGAGGAGAACCACAAGGTCCCCTGGCCCACATTGACTGTGGCATGAGAGGAGTGTAAACCATGATCATGCTCAGCCACTGAGATCCTGGCATTTTTTCTTGTGGCAGCCAGTGTTCATTACCCACATATGTCCACTTAGCCAGAGGGTCCCATTAGCCAGAAAACATCCCTTTCCAATAATCAATCATTGTTAATGAAGGTGGAGGAACTGCAGGGTGGGGGATGCCGTCTTTATTCAAGTAATTAATATTTATTTGGCACTTAGGTGGTCAGGCACTGTGACACATGCTTTCTCACATTGCTTTGTTCAATTTCCATCACAACTGGACTAGGTATGGGCCTTAGTATCTGTTTGACAGGTGAGGAAACTAGGGCTCAGTAAGATTTACACAGGTAGGGAGAGCTGGGCTGGACTTTGAACCCAGCTCCGTCTGATCCCAAAGCGTATCTTCTCATCACCACGCTGGATATATTGATCCTTTTAATGTGGGCATGTCATGGAGGAATTTTGGTGGAAGGAGTAAATGGGTACCATTGGTCAATCCGCTAGGTGCCTATGCAAGGGTGTGAGAAAAGCATCAGAGCAGAGGGCTCTGCAGAATTCAGAGTAAACAGTTTCTCGATTTGGCATCTGCTCTGGTGATCTGAAGTATTACCAGGTTATCCCAATTGATTAAGAACGTACAATCCCCTGTGGGCAAAACCATTCTGAAGTCTGAGTTTGCTCTCGGCCAATCTCACATGTAATTTTTCCTAGGGAAGATTTTAGCTCATTTTTAGAGCTGGTTTCTTTCCTTGCTTCCTTTCCATCTTATTTCACATTCAGAGTTGATGAAGCAGGGTTTCAGGTCTTTAGTGGATCTGATTGATGCACCATACCACGTCAATCTAAAAATGGCTCCCGAGGGCGTGTCCAGCTGAATGAGCTCATTTGATGGCATGGGGTTTGTGTGTTGGTGAGGCAAGCTAGACTCCCAGTTGTGTGATGTGTCTGCTTAGAGTTGTGCAATGATTGATCTCTTTTTGAGCTGCCTTGACTCAAAGACTATAACTTCCCCCACTCAAACCTACAAAAATGTGTCCCACCCTCTTTGACCCAGTGGAGCCTAGTGGAATTGGAATTCCCTCATGGGGACTGGTTCTGGTCATGGTGATCCTGCCTGGCCTCCTGGGGCTCCTTCTTTTTTTTTTTGAGATGGCTTCTCGCTCTGTTGCCCAGGCTGGAGTGCAATGGCGCAATCTCGGCTCACTGCAACCTCCGTCTCCTGGTTTCAAGCGATTCTCCCACCTCAGCCTCCTGAGTAGTTGGGACTACAGATGTGTGTCACTACGCCCGGCTAATTTTTTGTATTTTTAGTAGAAATGGGGTTTCACTGTGTTAGCCAGGATGGTCTTGATCTCCTGACCTCATGATCTCCCTGCCTCAGTCTCCCAAAGTGTTGGGATTACAGGCGTGAGCCACCGTGCCTAGCCCTGGGGCTCCTTCTTAATTGAAGTGGGTGTTGAGTAGCTCCGCACAGCTGGGCGAAGGCAAATACAATTAGAAAATGTCTAGGAGCATCACCACTCTAGCAGATGCCTCCCGTCTGCTGCTTATGAAAGACTTCCAACTCAGGGAGGATTCCAGAGTGTACTTGCCTCCCACGGAAGGAAGGCTTGCACTTTGGGAAGTGCAATAGTTCTGAAGTGGCCAGTGGCACAGATCTGGAGCCTCCAGGTCATCTGTGCCATTGTCCACTAATCCTGCTGGAGGCTGTGACATGCGCTGGCCGCCTGCTCCCAGACACCTGTTAGGAGTACTTCTGGAGTCAGTGGCCGAGAGGGAGTTGAGTTCCTCCTTCCTTCTTGTGCCTGGCCATGAAGCAGCTGTGATTCTCTGGATTGCTAGCCAGCCCCTGTCCCTGCTGGGCAAGAACCCACCTGATTAGTCTTAAGGTCAGTCTACCCTCCAGAGGGAGGAAAGTCTTTGCAAATGTGGTACAATCAGAAAGCAGGTGTCATGGTTTTAAGACCTGTGGGGCAGAAATGTCTGGTAGGTGTGCTGGTGCTGATGGGGGCGCCGGGATGGGGGTTGCAGAAAACCTTCACAGCTATGTGTGCTGGCAGATGCTACAAATTCTGGAGGGGGCAGTCTGCAGCAATTCCTGAACCTCAGAGCACACAAGATACTGTCAGAGAGGTTGTGCATACGGGTGTGTGTAAGCGTGTGAGCCTGTGTGTCTATAGGTTTGGATGTGGGCATAGGTGTGCATGGGAGTGTAAGCGTGTGCATGCGCGTGTGTGCGCATAAGGGGAAACCACAGTAAGGCGCCATCCCAGAAAAGCAGCCTAAGGCCTGGACCAGGGCTCTACACTGAGAGGCCAAGGGCGTGGGCGTCGGTCGCCTGCCAGGAAAGTTGAGCGATGGCTAGGAGGGCCCCCTGTACCTGTTCCCATTTGATTCTTCCAGAAGCTGGGGAATTACACTGGGGCTCAGAGAAGTTAGGCGACCTGCCTAGAGCCACAGGGCTTTTAATTGGAGGTGTCAGTGGAAAGGGATGTTATGATGGGGGATGGGTAGCTTCTCTGTGGGCCAAAATCAATGCAGATAACATTGGGTTACATTAAGGTAGGAGAGACTCCAGTAAAAGACTCCTTGGCATAGAGCGGATTTCCTCCAGAGCTTTAAGAAGAGGGGAAGCTCAGCCGGTCTTGGTGGAGGGAGGCACCAGCCCCCCTCCCAGCACTAACCTCATGCTGCAGTGAGGGGGCTTCCAGGCTTGCAGGCTCCGGATGGCCCCTTGGAGGCCGGGACTCTCTCCATACTTAGAGTAAGGCACAAGTGTCTCCTGTTTCCTAGACTTAGGATTTTATTCTTCTCTGAGCTCATAATAAATGTTTAAACAATGTACCTTGCTCTGGTGAATATGAAAAATAGAGGAGAATGAGCAGGTGAATAATTCATCTAATGTTTCTGCTTAGGCTTTTACACTCATTTCGGCTCCCTGCCTTTGATTTTGCTTCCGTCTGAAACAGCGCCTGCTCGTCAGGCCCACCACGCAGAGATGGAGAGTCACGCGTCTTCAGCACTGCAGCAACGTGCGTGCGGCACCTGGGTGTTGACAGGGCAGGCTTGCCTCCCCTCCATATTTCTCCAGTGGCTTAAAGGGTGGAGCCCACCCTGACCCTGAAGTCAGAGTGCTGGCTGTGACTCCTCGTTCGGCCACTTACTGAGCTGAGCAGTCTTGGGCCAGCCAGTAGAATGGGTGAATCAAGTATCTGAGCCTCTTACCACACAAGGTAGTTGTGAAAACAGAGAAAGAGGGGTTGAAGGGAGGTGGTGGGCACCTGACTGCCTTTCTGGCTCTTTTGATCTCTCAGGCCTGGGACAGCGCCCAGCACACAGTGGGTATCCGATCCCCCTGCTCTTCATTCATCTGTTCAAGTGCTCCTCATTGCTTCCCATCTGCCAGGCATTGTTCTTAGGGCTTGGAATCCATTCGCAAACATTAAAGACAAAGACTTTTACAATACGTTAGTGAATTACGTAATAGATCAGAAGTTGTTATTGCGATGGGAAAAAAGCTGAGTCCGGGATATTAGTGGCAAGTGGTTATAAAAAATAGGGTGGTGATGCTAGACTCTGTGAGATCTTTGAGCCAGTGCATGAAAGGAATGTGGGCCTGGAAACAAATACGTATTTGTCTTCAGCCGAGTGATGTGTGTGTTGAGTGGCATGTGTGTGTTGAGTGACATGTGAGTGGCGTGTGTGTGTTGAGGGGCATGTGTGTGTTGAGTGACGTGTGTGTGTTGAGTGGCATGTGTGTGTTGAGTGGCGTGTGTGTGTTTGGTGTGTGTGTGTTGAGGCGCATGTGTGTGTTGAGTGGCATGTGAGTGGCATGTGTATGTTGAGTGGCATGTGAGTGGCATGTGTGTGTTGAGGGGCATGTGTGTGTTGAGTGGCGTGTGTGTGTTGAGTGGCGTGTGTGTTGAGTGGCATGTGTGTGTTGAGTGGCATGTGTGTGTTGAGGGGCATGTGTGTGTTGAGTGGTGTGTGTGTGTTGAGTGGCGTGTGTGTGTTGAGTGGTGTGTGTGTGTTGAGTGGCGTGTGTGTGTTGAGTGGCATGTGTGTGTTGACTGGTGAGTGTGTTGATTGCCATGTGAGTGGCATGTGGTGTGTTGAGTGGCAAGTGAATGGCATGTGTTGATAGCATGTGAGTGGCATGTGTGCGTGAGTGGCAAGTGAGTGGTGTGTGTGTTGGTGGCATGTGAGTGGCATATGTGTGTGAGTGGCACATGTGTGTTGAGTGGCAAGTGAGTGGCATGTGTGTTGCTGGCATGTAAGTGACGTGTGTGTGTGAGTGGCACAAGTGTGTTGAGTGGCAAGTGAGTGGCGTGTGTGTGTGAGTGGCACACGTGTGTTGAGTGGCAAGTGAGTGGCATGTGTTGATGGCATGTGAGTGGCATGTGTATGTTGAGTGGCATATGAGTGGTATGTGTGTGTTGAGTGGCACATGTATGTGGCAAGTGAGTGGCATGTGTGTTGGTGGCTTGTGAGTGGCATGTGTGTGTTGAGTGACATGTATGTGTGAGTGGCAAGTGAGTGGCATGTGTGTTGGTGGCATGTGAGTGGCATGTGTGTGAGCGGCACATGTGTGTTGAGTGGCAAGTGAGTGGCGTGTGTGTTGATGGCATGTGAGTGATATGTATGTGTTGTGTTGGCATGAAAGGGTGTGTACGTATGTGTATTTTGAATGCATGTATTTCTGCCGGTTCCATGTCTGTGTGTGCTTCTGTGTGTACATGTGGTTTTGGAGGTGTGTGTATTTGTGTCTGTGTCTCCGCCTGTGTGTCTGTATGTGTGTTTGTATGTGTTGTGCATGTCTATTCTTGCCTGTGTGTTTGTGCCTCTGTGTGTGTACATATGTATGTAGTTGTATGTTTGTGCGGGGTGTGTGTCCGTATTTGTGTCTCTGTGTTTGCGTGTCTGTGTATCTGCATGTGTGCTGTGTATGTGCACGCTCATTCGTACTCATAAGAAAGGCTTCATATATGTGGGGATTCCCAAGGTGGGACCCTCACCCCAAACTGCCTCCCCCCAGTGCCTTCTGCCTCTCCAGTTTACAGATCTTCTCTCACACTCTTTATTCTTCTTCTAGAAACTTTCGCCTCAGCCTCACACTTGATTCTGTAAACCCTGGTCATTTTTGCTGTCTCTCTCAGTTCTGGCAGGGGCCATCGCTCTCAGCCTCCCTGTTTTCGATGTCTGTGCTCCCTGCTTGGGCCCTGCATATTTTCTCCCTAGCAGGAGGCTCTGCACAGGGGGCTGAAGGTCTCTCTGGACACTTGACCCTCCTTGTTTTTGAAGGGAACATTGTGGATTCATCTAGCAAGAGCCCTGACAGCTAGAACAGGTCTCTTTATTTGTCCTTTATGATAACTAAAGGAGCTGCTAAATTAATTATGCCAACTTCCATTTTATTAAGTATGGCATTCCCTTTGATTTAGGAGTATTTTTACCACTCCAAGTGCTTTTAGGGAAGGTGATGGCAAGAGGAAATCTATTCACTGTTGCAGTACATTTGGTTTCTTTTCATAAACTGTCTAGATTGCATTTTAAGAGAGTAGAAATTGAATCCAGGCTTTTCTTAAAAATTGCTGAAGTTAATTAGCTGCTGAGGTGTTTAATTATGAGAGAAAAACCGGGATCTACCAGCAAGGAGAGGCTTCCTGGGGAAGCGTCTCAGCCCCGGTGTCTGCTCTTCCCTTAGTTACCCCAGTTGTCTTCTCCAAAGAGCCTGCCTCCCTCATGCCCAGGTTCAGATCTGTGCCATTTCAGAGGGGCCAGAGGAATGGCCACCTATCCTTCCGTCCATTCATTTGTCCATTTATCTACCCATCCAACCATCCATCCATGCATCCTTCTCCTCCTATCCATCTGTTTCTTTGCTTCACTCAAGTGATTCCTTTCCCACTGGGAAGAAGGTGTCGATACTCAGCCCCTTGATTCCTTTACTAGTGTCCCTGGTGACGGTGCAGCACCAACCTGCCCAACTCACCTTGGAAATGGTGATGAGTTAATACTTATAAAATACCTCTGGCCCCCTCTGGCCCCAAGAAGGCCTCCTGGAATGACCTTTCGTGGAATCTTCCTTGTTTCAGTGCTTGATTCTAACTGTCAAGCTTGTGAAGCAAAGTGTTAGGAGGTCAAATTGCAGAAGAAACTTAAAAATCTTTATTGATATGTCCTCATTGTGTATCTATCAGGAGATGCAAGGCTGATCTCTGTCTCTCTTTTTAAAATTTCTATTTTACTTTAAGTTCTGGGATACATGTGCTGAACATGCAGGTTTGTTACGTAGGTATACATGTGCCGTGGTGGTTTGCTGCACCCATCAACCTGTCATCTAGGTTTTAGGAGCCACATGCATTAGGTATCTGTCCTAATGCTTTCCTTCCCCTTTTCCCCCACCCCCCGACAGGCCCTGGTGTGTGATGTTCCTCTTCCTGTGTCCATGTATTCTCATTGTTCAACTCCCACTTACGAGTGAGAACATGCGGTGTTTGGTTTTCTGTTCCAGTGTTGGTTTGCTGAGGATGATGGTTTCCAGCTTCATCCATGTCCCTGAAACGAACATAAACTCATCCTTTTCTAAGCCAGAAGAGAAGTTCCCCGTTGAGTCACGGCCTGGCTGCCCAATCGCTGTCTTTCTAAAATCAGAGAGATTCTAGAGTTCGCAACTCTTTGACAATGCCCTACCTATTTCGCAGCGCTTTTGCTACTACTTGAACGCAGGGATTAGCAAACTACAGCCCACAGACCAAATCTGCCTGCTTTTGAAAATTAAGTTTTGTCACAACGCAGCCACACCTACTTCCTTTCGTACTGTCTGTGGCTGCTTTTGTGTTACCATGGTGGGGCTGAGTGTTTCGACATAGAACAGGTGGTCTGCAAAGCCTGAGAAAAATGTTGACGTATGGGTTTTACACAGTGAATGTGAAAAAAGTGTCGTATTCAGACTTTACTCACTCCTTGTAATTTTCTTTTACTGGAAGGAAATGGGTGGATACACAGTTAAGACTTTTCTCCCTGTGGGAAACTTGATGGATGGTGAGGCCAGGGCTCTGCATGGGCCTGGACAACCTTGACTAGGCTCTTGTTAAAAGCGTATTTGTTACCAGAGAGAAATATCCCAGATCCCAAGGTGTAGGAAGACCAACCCGCACGGCCTTTGTGTGGGAGGGGACACTACTGCATTCTCTGTCCCTCCACTGTGGAAGGGGACACTACTGCGTTCTCTGTCCCTCCACTGTCCTCAGAGTGAAGTGGCAGAGGTGGCTCCTGTTGAAGGAGGATCCCATATGTCTTTGCTTAAAAAAAGTATATATGTGTGTATGTAAACACATATACATGCAGTGTATAATAGCAGCATTATACACATATAAACACACACACACACACACACTTTTTTAGTGTATACACACATATGTGTATATATACGTTTATTTATTTAAGAGACAGAGTCTCACTCTGTCTCCCAGGCTGGAGTGCAGTGTTGGTGATTGTAGTTCACTTCAGCCTTGAACTTCTGGGCCCGAGCAGTTCCCTTGCCTCAGCCTCCCAAAGTGCTGGGATTATAGCCTTGCACCACCATGCCTGGTGTGGTGTCTTTGGTTTTTAATGCAGAGATGGTTTGCCAGTGTTTGCCTGGGCAGAGAACATGATATTAGTAATGAAAGGAGGGCCCAATCCTCAACTAACTGTGAATTTCTTTTACTGTAAGTGACTGAAGGTCAATTCAAAGTGTATTTATGCTTCGTTGTCCCACCATGACAGTGAGGCACAATATTTAGACAGCATGGTAACATTTATGTTCTAAGTGTGGACATAAACTTCTTGTTTTACACTGGTACTGAAATCGATAATGAAATAGCAGCATTATATCAAATCAATTCTGAAAGGCTCTTGAAGTCGATCCAAGTTGCAGAAAGAGAGATGAAGATAGTCAAAATATTTGGGCCCGTCAATTTTGCTACATTCGGGAGAGAGTGTACTCATGCAATATGAGGCTTATTGTGGGTTTGACTCATTCTCATCTCTCAAAATGGACTGCACTTTTCTCTGGGGTGATGTCAGGAATGGGGTGTCACAGAGACCGCCTTATTTTGATATTCTCTTGCAAAGTCCAGCCTGGGCAAACTAAAAAGACTACCTGACAGAAACTGACGCTGTTGTTTGATTAAAAGATGTGCAAAGTTTGGTTACCTGACCTCAGAATAATAAAGTCTATACACAGCAACATCTGATGCCTGCCTCCCTAATTTGCTTGAATTATTGTTGTGTTCCTGGGGGAAAATTGTGACTCCAACATTTTAACTCCCTAGAATTATTCAGTCTGCTGCTATGCCTGGAGTGGTGGGGAGGCCACGTGGATACTGGTGAGGTGGCTCCATTTGAAGGAATGGAATTTTACCATCTGAAGTTCAGGTCTTGGTGGGATCCCAGTGAAGATGAGGTCAAAGAAGATGAGGTTTACGAGCAGATCTTAGCATTTTCCTAATAATCTGCCCCCAGGAAGACCTGGCTTTTCCAGATACTGTGATAACCTTATAAGAGCTGTGCTGAATAGAAACAAAATGCGTAGACTCCAAACAACCATTTTATTGCTGAGATATGTAAAAAGGCTCTGTGATTTTCTGAAAAAAAGAAAAAAAAAGAAAAAAAAAAGACTAGGCCATAGGGCCTAGTCTTACATTTTTATCATTGTTTAAAAATGCCCTCTGGAATCATTTGTAGCTTAACCTCGCAAGTATATAGAACAGGTTGATATGTCTACATTTGGGGTGATTCTCTTACAAGGACCAGGGTGCTGTGGGAGCTTCCAGTCTGCTGTCAAAACCCTTTGGGAAGGAATCACTTCTGAGTGAACCAAAGAACTGGATGGCTAGATGGATAGAAGGGAAGGGATGCAAGGGTGAATGGCTGGATCAATAGGTGAATGGATGAATGAATGGATGGAAGGATAGGTGGATTGAAGGGAAAGAAAGCATGGATGAATGGATGGGTGGATGGATGCGTGGTTGGATGGATGAATGGATGGGCAGGTGGATGGAATATTGAGTGGATAGAAGGGAAAGAATTCATTGATAGATGAATCGATGGATGGTTGGATGGATGAATGGATGGATGAATGAATGGATACAAGGATGGGTGAATAGAAGAGAAAGGATGCATGGGTAGATGGATGGGTGGATGAATGGGTGGGTGAATGAGTGGATAGATGGATGTAGATGGGTGGATGAATGAATGAATGAATAGGTGAATAGAAGGGAAAGAATGCATGAATGGGTGAATGGATGAGTGAATGGATGGGTGGGCAGATGGATGAATGAATGATGATGATGGATGGTTGGATGGATAAATTAATGGATGGAAGGAAAGGTGGACAAAAGAGAAAGGATGCATGGATAGATGGATGGAAGGATGAACAAATGGGTAGATGGTTGGATGAATGAATGGATGAATGAAAGGATGGGTGGATAGAAGGAAAAGGATGCATGGATAGATGGGTGGATGAATGGATGAATGTAAGGATGGTGGATAGAAGGGAAAGGATGCATGGGTAGATGGATGGTTGGATGGATGGTTGGATGGATTAAGGAATGGATGGAAGGAAGGGTGGATAGAAGGGAAAGGATGAGTGGATGGGTGAGTGGGTGGGTAGGTTGGTGGATGGAAAGAAGAAATGACTTTTTTGGTAGACTATAATAACAATATTACATCCCCAGGCTCTGGCAAAGAACCTGTAGGTCCCTGCATTTTGCCCCATTCTTCATTTCTCTTTTTCTCATGGCAAGTGCTTGCTGGAGTCAGGGAGGTACAACTGATACCTTGATAAGCACTGGCCTTTGTCACAGAAGTGACATCTTTTTCTCTCTGCTTATTGGAGGCTCCAGCAGAGAATGAGGCTTTTGAATGAGACTCACTGGGCTTCTCTTAAATGGTTCATGTCTAACCCGGTGGGCTTGGCATTTTTAGGAGTATTATGTAATGTCACCTGATGTCTAATAAATGTGTGTCACCCATGAGAGGTTTGCCAGGGAGGGGCCAGAGACTTGAGTGGCATTTGGTTGAGGCAGGCAAGAGACAGGGTAAGATATTAAGATGTTTTGGGAAAGGGCAGGTTTTAGGTCATTTCCCTAATTATTCCTGGGATCATTCCTGGATTCCTTGGTAAAGAGATGGGGTGTGTGTGTGTGTGTGTGTGTGTTCACAGTGGTTGGTTGGGGGCTAAGGAAGTCTAAGGGCTAGAGTAGAAGTTGGGCTCACTTGATATAATGAATGTTTTCTTTTGGCGGAGCGTGGTTCTGGCCAGGTGGGGTCTGAGGCAGTCTGCATGGCTCCTGGGGAACAGATAGGCCCTCAAGCCTTAAGACATTAGTAACCTTTGGATTGAGAAAGTATGATATTTCTGGATTTAAAGTGACACCTGAAGAGCAAATACCCTAGTAACTATGATTCAGAAACTTGGAGTCTGTTTTTAAGAGAATGTGTTTGGGTTGAAAGAAGCATACTTCAGCTTTCTTTGGGATCAGAAACAATAATAATAATGCATTTTCAAGGCATCTTTAATTTCAGTTGCCTTCCTCCAGTCCTGTGAAGAAAGACATCCTGTCCCCATTGCATAGGAATAATGAGATGATTATGATGGTGATGATGCTTTTGATGATAATGGTGATGATGGTGATGGTAATGACATTGATGATGATGATGGTGATGATGATGATGATGGTGATGATGATGATAGTGGTGATGATGAGGTGATGATGGTGATAGTGATGATGTGATGATGGTAATGATGATGATATTGATGATGGTGATGATGCTGATGATAATGGCAATGGTGATGATGATGGTGATGATGATGGTGATAGTCATGATGATGGTGGTGATGATGATGGTGATGACGGTGATAGTGATGATGTGATGATGGTAATGATGATGATATTGATGATGGTGATGATGCTGATGATAATGGCAATGGTGATGATGATGGTGATGATGATGGTGATAGTCATGATGATGGTGGTGATGATGATGGTGATGACGGTGATAGTGATGATGTGATGATGGTAATGATGATGATATTGATGATGGTGATGATGCTGATGATAATGGCAATGGTGATGATGATGGTGATGATGATGGTGATAGTCATGATGATGGTGGTGATGATGATGGTGATGACGGTGATAGTGATGATGTGATGATGGTAATGATGATGATATTGATGATGGTGATGATGCTGATGATAATGGCAATGGTGATGATGATGGTGATGATGATGGTGATAGTCATGATGATGGTGGTGATGATGATGGTGATGATGGTGATAGTGATGATGTGATGATGGTGATGATGATGGTGATGATGATGGTGGTGATGATGATGGGTGATGATGATGGTGTTGATAGTGATGGTGATGATGATGGTGATGATGATGGCAATAGTGATGATATGATGGTGATAGTCATGATGATGATGGTAGTGATGATGTGATGATGGTAATGATGGTAATATTGATGATGGTGATGATGGTGATGACAATGGTGATGATAGTGATGATGGTGGTGATAATGGTGATGATGGTGATAATGATGATGGTGGTAATGATGATGATGATGATGATGGTGATAGTCATGATGATGATGGTGGTGATGGTGATAGTGATGATGGTAATGATGGTGACAATAATGGTGACAATGGTGATGGTGATGATGATGGTGGAGATGATGATGGAGATAGTGATGTGATGATGGTAATAATGATGATAATGATGATGACAGTGATGATGGTGATGATGACAATGATGATGATGATGGTGGTGATGATGACAATGATGATGGTGATGATGATGGATTGTAGCTACTGAGTAGCTGTAGTAGCTGTAGAAAACTGAGGGTTGTGTTCTAGGGATTGTGCTTAATAGCTGACATACCTCATTTTATATGCTCCTCAGGATAATTCTTTGATTTTATAGATGGAGAAGCTGAGCTCACAGCAAGGTTATTTATTTACTGCTAGCTTCACAAACTTTATGTGGCTTACTAGGTGCTTGGCACTGACTCAAGTACTTTATAAATATTAACTCATTGCCACAATAACCTTGTGAGATAGGTATTATTATCACTCTCATTCTCAACTTATAGATGAGGAAACTGGGGCACAAAGAGGGCAGGTAACTTACCCAAGGTCACACAGCTAGTAAGTGGCTGAGCCAGGACTCAAACCTGGTGTCTGAGCTGCTCACAGCTACGTCGTGCTGCTCTCCTGCAGTGATGGGGGCGGGCTACATTTTGGGGCTGTGGGGGACTCAGAGTCATATGAGTAGTGACTGCTGACTGCTGCCTCCCATGTTCTCCCTCTGCCCACTTCTTGGGTAAGACAAGAGAGTTCCCCAGGGCAGCACATAAGGGGCAGCCCACGGCCATGGCCTCACTTAGCTGAGGCCCAAATCTTCTGGCCACTGGCACTTGGAGGCTAGCTGTTGGCAGAGAGGGTCTCAGGAGGGGCTGCCCCTCATGCATGAGCACTGTTGACTGGGCCTCTGCCATTCGGCAGAAAAGCAGCGTGGGCTGAGTTCGTGGGGAGCTGAGCTCATCAGGAAGCTGCTGTGGGCAGGAAGCTGCTGGCTAGACCCAACTCTCACAGGCTCAGTAGCGCAGCCCATGGGGTCAGCCAAGGGTAGGTAGTGTCCCTGTAGCCCTGGTGGCTTTGTTCCAGGGGGATGGCTCTGTGATCCACTGAGACTGGCCACAGAGCTGTTGTCAGCTACCACCTCCCTCCCCTAATCCCAGATTATCTAGACACGGGGCCAGACCAGGCCTTGGGGAGGGGCCTGAAACCACGGCTCATCCAGTAGGGAGTCACCTGTGAACTCAGCATCCACCTTTTGCACTAGGGGTCTGCCTCACAGTCTCAAGATCCAGGAGCCTCCCAGAAGGGGCCCAGTCTCCGCCCCCTCTACGGGCACCCCAGCTTGTGGAGGGTGGTGAGGGCAGTGAGGCTGGGGAGGGCTAACTTCGCTGCAGGCACACAGGGGCCAGGCCACAGAAGTCCTGGAGACATCCTGAGGAATCTGGCCTGTAGGTGTCTGAGCAGGTGAGGGTTGGGGTCAGATCTGGAAAAGTCAGGTTCCCTGGGCGCTAGTTCCCCAGGGCTGTCATCACAAATGACTACAATCTACATGACTTAAAACAACAGAAGCTCATTCTCTCACACTTCTGTTAGGGTAGCAGTAGGAAATTAAGAAACCACCAGGGCTGTGCTCCCTCCAGAGGCTCTGGGGAGGACCCCTCCTTGTCTCTTTCAGCTTCTGATGGCCCCAGGTGTTCTTGGCTTGTGGCTGCATCACCCGATCTCTGCCTCCATCTTCATGTGACATTTCCTCTTCTCCCCATGTCTCTCTGTGTATGTCTCTCACACAGACACTTGTCATTGGATTTAGGGTTCATTTGGAGAGTCCAGGATGATCTTACCTTGAGATCCTTCATTTTGAACTTCATCTGCAAGGACCTTTTCCCAAATAAGGTTTCCCCAAACAACGTGTGAATGTTTCCTAAACATTCACAGGTTCTGGGGTTAGGACATGAACATACCTTTTTGGTGTCATCATTCAGCCTCCCATCAACTGCCCTGGGTTGAATACAAGGAATACAATTTATTTCCCCCAGGCTTTGCTTGAATGTACGAGGAGGACAGATACAGAACAGAAGAGAGAAGTGTTGGACTTTTCCCTCTTCCCTTGGGGGCAGGGCATTTGCTTTTCAAGTAATGGGTGTTGCTGGCACATGGACCTTGCCCATCTAGTCCATGCCACTCCTGTGGCCTCTCGGGATCATTCCTTTGAAGTCCCTGAAGTCCCTCACTGGCCTGTCTCTGGGCTGACTTGTAATTCCCCCGGATGCATTGAACGTCTCCTATCTAAAAATGATCCCCTCTTGTCTCTGTCCAGCACAGACTGTAATTACTTCTAGGAACTTGATTTCAGCATCAATTAGCATGCCTCAGATGGCCTAAGAAGGAGAGAATGTCCCTCCTGCCCTGGTGCCTCTTGGAAATGTTTTTGAGTTGCAGCCCTGGGAGGGGAAGTGAATGGAGATTCCAAGTACCCTCAGATCCATTGCTGCTTTTTTGTGTGTGTGGAGGCGGGGGTCTTTCCAAAGATAGGATTCCTGATAGAAGAGGGCAGGAAGGAGAGCTGGGCTTTGTTCTCACAGGCAAGACCTCCTTTCACCTAACCCGGGGATGCTGGGGATATTGGGGCTTCTAACACAGGTGCATTTAAAAAGCCTCATTTGCTAAGTCAGAGGTGACCACTGTCAGCCGAGCTGGCTTTGGCTGAATTTGGAGGGCTGAGGGCTGGCAGCAGGGTGTTCTTACCAGCTCCAGGAAGAGGCACCCCAGCCAGAAGCCTTCCATTCTTCTCCTACTTGTTATTTCATAGGCGTGAAAACAAGTTTCCATCCAACCGTGCTTCCTCCCAAAGGCTCTCGTGCCTCAGGCCTGCTAGTGATCCCACTGGGCCCACCCCCTCTTCCTGGGGGCTGTGTGGATCCACCTGGAAATGGCTGCTCCCAGCATCTTGGGGGTCTGGGTCAATTGCCCTCTGCCTGGTGGAGCCTCTGGGCCACCCCGGGTGCCTTCCCCACCTCACCTGCTGGGCTAGGGTCTGGGGCTGTGACAAGGATGCATGCAGCTTCTAGACAAACTTGGGTCCCTGAGCCGTCCCTCCTCATAGTCACCCTGGGCAGGTGACCACACACCGTGTCTACTGGGACAGTCTGGGTTACACCTGCTGTCCTGCTGTTCTCTCCTAGTCAGCATCTGCCATACCTTGGCATATTCACTTTGATTCGTTCTTTTTTTTTAAAATTGAAATGAATCCACGTAACATAAAATTAACCATTTTAATGCACAATTAACCATTTTAGTGTACAATTCAGTGGTATTTAGTACATTCACAATGTCATGCAGCCATTGATTCTCTTTAGTTCCAGAACATTTTCATTCTCTCCAAAGGAAACCCTGGACCTATGAGGCAGTCCCTCCCACCCCCAGCTCCTGGGAACCACTCATCTGCTTTCTGACCCTATGGATTTACCTATTCTTTTTCTTTTTTTCTTTTTTTTGAGTGGGAGTCTCACTCTGTTGCCCAGGCTGGAGTGCAGTGGTGCGATCTTGGCTCATTGCCAGCTCTGCCTCTGGGGTTCATACCATTCTCCTGCCTCAACCTCCCGAGTAGCTGGGACTACAGGCGCCCACCACTATGCCTGGCTAATTTGTTTGTATTTTTAGGAGAGACAGGGTTTCACCGTGTTAGCCAGGATGATCTTGATCTCCTGACCCCATGATCCACCCACCTTGGCCTCCCAAAGTGCTGGGATTACAGGTATGAGCCACCGCGCCCGGCCGGATTTACCTATTCTGAATATATAACATATATATGTGGTCTTTTGCATCTGTGTGCTTTCACTTACATAAGGTTTTTCAGGTTGACCATGTGGTAGCACGTGTCAGTACTCCCTTCCCTTTTCATGGCTGAGTAATATTCCCTTGCACAGCTCTGCCACATGTCCTTATCCACTCATCCGCTGATGGACCTTTGGGTCGTTTCCTCCTTCTGGCTACTATAATTTGTGCTACTATGAGCATCCATGTACAAGGTTTTATTTGAATACCTGTTTTCCTTCTGTTTGATTTTTAGTGGTCCCTGTTTGGGTGATATATTGTGTGGTCACCCTACCCTTAGGGGTCCTCCCTAAGCCCTGGACTCCCATTTTCCCAGGCTTGCTGACTTGTGTCTTTTTGTTGAGAAGCTGTGTGGGACAAACCCATACCCTGGGATGTTGCCATCAGCAGTGGTAGCAAGTGCAGAGAGACTGCCCAGCCTGTGGCAGGCGCCCGCATCCACTGCCTGGCTCTTCTCCCTGAATTCTGAGGCTCCGGGGGAGCCAGCCTGAGGATTGTTGGGACCTGCCGGAGGTTGGGGATCTGTGGTTCTGGGCTCTGGAGATGCAGGATTTGAATATACTATGAGGTGACACAGCCCGAAGGTCCTTGTTTCTATGGACTTCCGACTGCTGCCTGGCCCATGGACAACTGGCCACGGCCACCCAGGACCATGGCCACCCAGAGCCATGGCTGGCTGCAGGGAGAGAAGAGGCCTCCCTGTCGCGTTTTCTTGACACTCAGTGTCTGCAGAGGGCTGCATTCCTCAAACCCCAGAGAACAAAGGGCTTATACATAGTTTCCTGGGAAGGGAGCCTGGCGTGGCCTCTGTATGTGAAGGTCAGTCCTGCTCTGGGCAGCGGGGAAGGGAGTGCAGAGCTGGACTCAGTGGAGCCCCTCGGGATGCCCATGCCCTTGGTTTACTGGCAGCCACCCAACACAGGCACTGTTTGCTCTGTACCTGCAAAGGGGCGAGGGCCCCTTCTGACCCCATTGGGCTCTCCCAGGCCACTGCTGGCCCTGCAGGGGAAAGTGAGCCTGGGAGGCCTGTCCAAGACTCAGCAGCATCTCCAGCTCTCCACCTCCTCTCTCCCGGTCAGCTGTGCTCCCAGTGGCCCTCCTAAACTTTTCGTTTGAGTTTTACCATTTACTAACAGAGAGAGGAATCTTTCTGTTTTCACTGGATTATTTCCTGCTAATTGTGACTTGGAAATTCACTGCTGGTGGAAGCTGAGCTTTTTAATAAAAGTGAAGCCCCTGCCTGATGCTGGCAGCTCAGATGGGCCAGGAGGATCTGTGTCCAGCCAGAACGCCTGGAGGAAACTCTTTCTCCAAGTCAGATCCCCACTAGAGGCAGCTGTTAGCAAAGGGAAGCACATCAAGCCGACTCTCGAAGCCAGCTGTCATTGCACCTTCCTGGGCTTGAAATGTGGTTCAAGCAGGCCATATTCCTGGTTCTCACAGCTGCTGTCCTTTGCTGTCCTGGTCCTGGCGCCGTGTTGCAGATCTCACCTGGATTAGTCCCCAGGTCCCCTCCCTGCATTTCCGGGTGGCAGTTTCTATTTTATGGAAATAATAGATGCTTTTCACTTTCTCGACTTTGCTGGACGGAGCCCACCTTGCCTAGTGCCAGGTGTGAAGTCTGAGGGTCGGCCCTACACACCTGCATGGTGCTCTGTGTGCAAGACAAGTGTCCTCCTTGTCCACGCCTCGGTTAGCAGGGGCAAGGTCACCAAACGAGCTGACCTCATGAACCACAGGCAAGTTCAGGCAATTTCGTCCTCACCCTTGGCTGAGCTTCAAGCTTATGACTTTTCTTGTTTAATTTAATTTCTCTATTGAAAACAACCCCAGTCTTTATAGATTTCACTTTTGTGACTCTTAATGAACCTTTTCTCTTGAAGGAAGAAATGGGACTCTGGATTCTTTTTCTGTGGTCTCTGAAGAGGGAGTAAGGGGCTGGGGCTGAGTTTTCAGAATTTCAGGTGTAAGATGCCCTGGGAGAGACAGCTTCCTGGGCCACCTCAGGAAGTTTAGAATCTGCAGGGCCTGGGAATCTGCATATTTGGCAAGTTGACCCAGCAGATTTGAATGCAAGTGGTTTTTGGCTCAGGTGGAGAGCAGTGGATCCCGGTGGAGGAAAGGTTTCAGTTTAGCTGAAACCTCAGCACAAAGCAAACCTCCGAGGCTCAGCCGGGAACAGGGCTTTCATTGTGCTATGCCCCCCACTCCCTGCCTTGTATCTCCTAGAAAACCTCTGATCGTTCACACTCCAATAATCTCCTTCCTTCCTCCACCTGTCCATTCGTCTGCTCACTTCCTCTCACTTATTTTCCTGAGCATCTACAAAGTGCTGGTCTCCAGGAATAGGCAGATGCTTGCAGACAGACTCTGTCGGGGAGGGGTAGCCAGGACAGGGACCACGTGGCATAAGTGAGGCTTGCAGAGGGGCCACACAGGAGAGGGATCAGAAGAGGTCCCATAGTGGTGACATGTGGCTGAGTGTACCTCGTTCTCTCTGCCTGCAGTCGGGAGCTTCCAGCCTGAGGTCATGGACTGCCTTCCTGAGTGCCTGAGTGTGGATTGGGAGCCCTGGTAGCAACTGAGCCCTGGTGGCGACTGAGCTCTGGTGGTAACTGAGCCCTCGTGGTGACTAAGTCCTGGTTGTGACTGAGTTCTGGTAGTGACCAGTCCCTGGTGGTAACTGAGCCCTTGTGGTGACTAAGCCCTTGTGGTGACTGAGCCCTGGTAGCAACTGAGGCCTGGTGGTGACTGAGCTCTGGTGGTAACTGAGCTGTTGTAGTGACTAAGCCCTAGTGGTAACTGAGTCCTGGTAGTGACTAAGCCCTGGTGGTGACCGAGCCCTAATAACGACTGAGCCCTGGTGGTGGCTGAGTCCTAGTGGTGACTAAGCCCTGGTGGCAACTGAGCTCTTGTGGTGATTGACCCTTTGTGGAACTGAGTCCTGGTGGTAACTGAGCCCTGGTGGTGACTGAACCCTAGTGGCAACTGAGCCCTTATGGTGACTGAGCTCTGATGGTGACTGAGCCCTCCTGCTGACTGAACCCTAGTGGTGACTGAGTCCTGGTGGTGATGGAGCCATTGTGGTGACTGAGGCTTCATGGTGACTGAGCCCTGGTGCTGACTGAAGCCTGATGCTGACTGAACCCTAGTGGCAACTGAGCCCTCATGGTGACTGAGCACTTATGGTGACTGAGCCTTCATGGTGACTGAGCTCTGGTGGTGTCTGAGCCATTGTGGTGACTGAGCCTTCATGGTGACTGAACCCTGGTGGGGACTGAGCCTTGGTGCTGTCTGAGCGCTGGTAGTGACTGAGCCCTGGTGTTGGCTGATCCCTGGTAGCCACTGAGCCCTGGTGGTGACTAAACCCTGGTAGCAACTGAGCCCTGGTGGTGACTAAACCCTGGTGGTGACTGAGCCCTGGTGATGTGCTATGCAGAGAGGTCTCATACATGTTTTGGGTTGACTATTTGTATTGGACACAAATCTTGGATTCCCTCAGTGATATTTACCAGCTCTTGATGGTGCTGCCATCTTTGGGGACAACTGGTCACTGGCCTTGGAAGTGGGGGCTCCCCTTTGGCTGCTGTCACCAGATATTTGCGGGAGAGTTCTGGCTCCTTCTACCGCTCTGACCTTAGATAAAACCCCCCACCTCAGGGCGTGGGATATGACATCTTTTACAGGATGTTGGAGTTCAGAGTGAGGGCTGACAAATTCTTCCTCCTCCCTCCTTAGCACTGAATCCCTGGGGGCTGAGTTTCTCCTGGTAGCCTGATCAGAGAGGAGAACTACGTGCTGGGCACCTGCAGGGCTGGCAGCAGGTTGTGGTGCAGCACTCTGCCGGGCAGCACACACCTTTGCGCCTCCTCTCCCTCCCTCACCCTGGCTAGCCTGGGTTTGTGGTTTGTACCTTACGAATAAAATCTCAGCCCTTGAATCCTTGCCTCAGGCTTGGTTTGCTAGAAAATACAGGCAGAGGCCTATTATTTTTGTCTGGCTTGGGGTGAAGGGGTTTTGCTTTGTTCTAGTTTCTTCTGGGATCTGCTGATACAAAACCCTAGTCTAGCTCACAGCGGAGGGCTCAAGTCGCCATGGAACAGAAGCAACCATCTGTTCATTTCTGTGTTTCTGCTGGTGGTGAGCAGGACCCCCAAGAGTTCTGGTTGCTGCCTCAGGAAGACAGAGAGCTGTGTTCCCGGTAACCACTTGAAAAAGAGAGGAGCTATTTGTGTGTGTGCATGCCCTTGTAGGTGAGCATGCATGTGTGCATGGCATATATATTGCATATACACATGTATAGGCTCATGTGCTTGTGTATGCATGCATATATGTGCATGCATGTATGGGCACAGGTGCATATATGCATATGTATTTGCATGCATATTGCACCCACATGTGTAGATGCTTGCATGCACACACATACATATGCATATATGTATGCATGTGTGTTACCCACATGTGCAGGTGTGTGTATGTGCACACGCGTGCAAATGCAAATGACCTGCCGTCAGAGGACACACTGCAAAGTGGAGAGTACTCGCAAGCCCTGCATCTTTTGGGAGCCTTGGCCTCATGTGGGGCTCCAGAGCAGCACCGTCCCCTCGTCTTGCCCCTGCTTGGAGCCCCTCTTGTGTGGGATGTGTTGGGCACCTGGATGGCCACCTCTTGTCCCCTTCTGCTTTGCCCACTTGGTTCTTGGTGATGTATCCTTCTCCACAGCTGTGATGACTTGCTCCTTCCGTTTAGCTGTAATTAGGTTCCATAAAACATCTCCTGCTGTGAGTTCTGGTTCAGTAATTACTATATCTTTCAGGTTCAAAGAAACCTGAATCTTTCCTTTTAGTAATTTAACAGAACATTTTACACTGTAAGGGCTAAATGCCCTCCAGATTCCTCAGTCTTCCCCAAAGCAACTCTGAGAGGTGTTGCCTTGCTTACTGAGAAAGTCCAGTTTTCCTTTTATTTCTCTCTCCAGTGTCATTTCGGATTTGCATGGGGCCCTGGCCTCCCTGTGTGAGACAGAAATCTTGTGGTCTGTTCCCAAGGTGGCCAGTGGCGTAAAGCCCTGTGAGATGAGCTGCTGGAGTCTTCCACTGTGCACTTGCCAGCCTGGGGTGTGGGGTGCTCATGCTGTCCACATCATTAAGAAGATTTCCTTTCTTGCCTTTAATCCCCACTCTAAATACTGTGTTGGGCTGCTGCTGATAGCAGTGGGAAGATGCGAAGCCACCCTCCTTGGAAGGAAGTGGCCAGGCTGGTCCATGCCCTCGTGTGCTTCTTGGTCTGCTTCCCTCCCACCGTCTGGCCACCACCACCACTGTCCTGGGCCACAGAACAGTCTCCAAACGCTCCTTCTGCTTCTGCTTGCACCCCCTCCAACCCATTCCCTACACATCAGTGAGATGTACCTGGGACCCTGACAGCTCTGCCTTGAAGGGGGCAGTGGGCTCCCATTGCTCTGGGAATGAAAGTCCAGCTCCGTGCCGGGGCTGCCTGGTCCTGCTGGGTCTGGCCTCTGTTCCTTGCCAGCCTATCCTCACCCCTTCCCTGTGCTACCTGGAGGGAGGTGGTGTTCCTTCCTTCTGCCCTGGATGCCAGCCTCAGGCTGTTGGAGATGGGAGGTGGGGCATACAGTTTTTGCTCAGATGTGGCCTTTCCAGGGGAGGGAGGCTGTTCATACAGGACCTCTGCCCAAGAGTAAGGCGAGACTTACCCTGCGGTTTGGAAGCAGAGAAGGAGCAGCCTTCCTTCTTCCTGCCTCCTATGGGGAGACCCTGCTCATGTTGTCCTAGGGACTGTGTTCACCCTTGATGGGGAGGTCACCAGTGTCTGCTTTGGGAACCCTGCACTCTGAGGCCATTTCCTTTGGCCTGGGCTTTCTAGGAACACAAATGAGAGTTCTGCCTTCCTGCCTACTCCTTCATCTTGTTTTCAGTTAGCCCAGACTTGGCCAAGGAAAGGAAATATCACATTTTGGTCCCCTCTTGAACCCCAACAGAGTCCTCAGTGTGTGTGGCTTCCCTGCTTGGATACTTCTTCTCCAGCCACAATCTGAATTCTAGACGCTGCGTTATTTCCTTCTCATAACACCAAGGCTGCTATTGCAACTTGAAGCGATAAATATATTCATGTGTTTTGTTGGACAACCGTCTCCCCGAATGGACCATAATACCCCCTGAAAAGGACAGGACAGTGCCTCTCTTTTACCCCTCATTGCCTGTAGCACCTGGCAGGTGCAGCACTTGGCGGGTCTCCAGGCCGCCAGGAAGCTCATAGAGGTCTGGCCTGCAAACAGTGCCCACAGGAGTGGCACACCTGCTCCGAAAGAGCTGTATGAAGGCAGCTGTGAGGGGAAGGGGTGACGTGGTCATTGACCTTACCTTGGTCACCATCTTTGGGCTTCAGTTGCCCTCCTATAAAATGGGGATCCTAATAATTGGGTAAATAATCCATGGGGATTTTCAGTAGGTGACAGAGATTGCTGTGATTCTTTGAAACCTTTCCATGGTATTTGCAGTAGCTGATACCATAAATACGTTGTTTCCAAGTGTTAAGTGCAAAGATTAGAGATGCCCTGGCTACATAAGTATCTTCTTTCTACCCCATGGAGGTGAGGATGAGCAGGAAGACCGTACAATGGCATCTGTTTACTAAAGCTGCTCAGGAGGGGTAGGGGCTATAGTGGGCATCCTACAGATGGAACATTCTGGAACAGTTTGACAGTCCCTTGAACCCCCAGCTTGGTGCTTTCTAATCCCACCACAGGAAGGGAATTCTACTGGTGTTTATAGGGTCCCGTGAGGGAACCAAAGACCACAGATGGGATGAACTAGTGAACCCCAGAGGAGGGCAAAGTCAGGTGGACCAATGGGGGCACAGAGCTCTCCTCCTCCAGCCCCTCCCAACCCTGCAGTTAACTCAAGTCTGGCTATCAAAGCTTGGTTTTGAATCGACAAGTGGACTCAATTCTTGTGGTCTTGTGTGGAAGACACAGTAATGGTGTGAGGCAGGGAGGGCATGGAGCTCTCCTGAATCTTCCCCCGTCTTAGAACTGGTTGGGGGAGGCTGCAAGATGGGGAGAGTGGCTCCTTCCACAAGGTAAAGCCAGACATACAGCCAGGTGCAGTTATTTTGTTTGGTTTGATTCCATATGGATTGCCTGCCTCTCCCTTAGACCATAAGCTCCACTGTGCCTAGATCTGGTGCATCCCAAAGCTCAGTAAGTATTGACTGGAAGCTTGGATGGGAGGACATGCTTAGATTTTGAGGAAAAGTCAGACACCCCCCTCTTTTGAGGTTTGCTGATCTCATCACTTCTGGGCATTCTCAGTGATCCCATTGCCCCTTACCAGTCCTGGCCAAAGTGCCCTGTGCACACCCCTTCCAGCTCCCTGCCTGTTTTAGTCCATTCTCATGCTACTATAAAGAAGTACTTGAGAGTGGGTGATTTATAAAGGAAAGAGACTTAATTGACTCACAGTTCTGCAGGACTGGGGAGGCCTCAGGAAACTTATAATCATTGGAGGAAGGGGAAGTGAACGTGCCCTTCGCATGGTGACAGGAAGGAGAAGTGCTGAGCGAAGTAGGGGAAAAGCCTCATATGAAACCATTAGATCTCGTGAGAAGTCACTCACTATCATGAGAACAACATGAGGGTAACTGCTCCATTATTAAATTACTTCCTACCAGGTCCCTCCCATGACATGTGGAGATTATAGGAGCTACAATTCAAGATGAGATTTGTGTGGGGATGCAGCCAAACCATATCATTCCACTCCTGGCCTCTCCCAAATCTCATGTCTTCACATTTCAAAACCAATCATGCCCTTCCAACAGTTCCCCAGAGTCTTAACTCATTCTAGCATTAACCCAAAAGTCCAAGTTCAAACTCTCTTCTGAGACAAGGCAAGTCCCTTCCACCTATGAGCCTGTAAAAATCAAAAGCAAGTTAGTTACTTCCTAGATACAATGGGGGTACAGGCATTGGGCAAATACATCTATTCCAAATGGGAGAAATTGGCTAAAATGAAGGGACTACAGGCCTCATGTAAGTCTGAAATCCAATAAGATAATCATTAAAACTTAAAGTTCCAAAATGATCTCCTTTGACTTCATGTCTCACATCCAGGTCATGCTGATGCAAGAGGTGGGCTCCCACAGCCTTGGGCAGCTCCACTCCTGTGGCTTTGTTGCGTACAGTCCCCTCTTCAGCCATATTCATGGCTGGTGATGAGTATCTGTGGCTTTTCCAGGCACTTGGTGCAAGCTGTCAGTGGATCTACCATTCTGCGGTCTGGAGGATGGTGGCCCTCTTCTCACAGCTCCACTAGGCAGTGCCTCAGTGGGGACTTTGTGTGGGGGCTCCCCTTCTGCACTGCCCTAGCAGAGGCTTTCCATGAGGGCTCCAACCCTGCTGCAAACTTCTGCCTGGACATCTGGTTTCCTGATTCTGGCATTCTTTCTGCATTAGTTAGCAGGCATTCCATCCCAAGGAAGGACTTTCCTTTATTAAATTTATCATATTAGTATTTGTTACATTTGCTTATTCCGCCAATTAATCTTATTTATTAAATTTATTTATAAATAGTAATATTATTAATAGCATTACTAATATGTTCATTTATTAAATTTATCATTCAAATTATATATGTAAGGACTTACAGTTTTCTTTTTTTGATGGACTATAATCCATGTTATTTATTTTTCTGCTCCAATTGTCATAGATTTGATTCTGGAGAGCCCCTTCCAGCTGGCCCTGACCCCTTCTGACAGCTCAGCACCCCCTGTGAGTGTCCCCTTCTTCCAGCCTTGTCCCACACCCTGCTTTCCTGTGGAAGTGCTGGTGAGACTTTTCTGAGTACTCAGATACTGATCACAGTTCAGGAACCTGGGATCTCAGTGCAGGATCTTCACAGGCTGAGATGGATGTCTCTCCAATAGCCCATGTTGGTGGAGATTGGCAATTTTGTCTTTTGGAGGTGTGTGTGTGTGTGTATGTAGGACATATAGGACCTATATTTTCTGTCTTCCGTTTTGGAGCATGATGGGGTTAAACACCTCTACTCTGATGAAGCTGCCCTGAAACTGTTAAGTTGGGTAAATACTTGGCCACAGTGCATCCATGTCTGACTTAATCCTTCTTCACAGAAGAAGCAGCTTTTCTTTTTTTCTTTTTTTGAGATGGAGTCTCAATCTTGTTGCCCAGGCAGAAGTGCAGTGGCACAATCTAGGCTCACTACAACCTCTGCCTCCCGGATTCAAGAGATTCTCCTGCCTTAGCCTCCCGAGTAGCTGTGATTACAGGCATGAACCACCATGCCTGGCTTATTTTTGTATTTTTAGTAGAGATAAGGTTTCACCATTTTGGCCAGGCTGGTCTTGAACTCCTGACCTCAGGTGATCCACCCGCCTTGGCCTCCCAAAGTGCTGGGATTACAGGTGTGAGCCACCGTGCTTTTCAAATCGACGCCTGCAAAATGTTGCCAGCATGGCAGGGGCTGAACAGTGGTTCCCTCCCTGTCTTCTCTTTTGCTCCAAGGGCAGAGATTCTTGTTAGGTTTTCTGTAGGCTTCAGATATCCCTGCAGAGTCTCCTGCCCAGATGCTAAGCAGACATTTGCTAATCCTTTGGGTTCCTTTTCAATCAGCATTTGTGTGTCTGTGTGTGTACATATGTGCATGGCATATATGTGTGGCTGCATGCATATCATATATGCACATGTATGTGCATGTACATACATGTATATGTGCATGGGTGCATGTGTGTACATATATGCACATGGGTGCATAGGCGTGTATGCATGAGTGTGCATGGATGCACACATGCATGTCCATGTAAGAGGCTGTTTGAAGGACTAACTGATCATTGGCAAGAGGAGTTGCATCCCGGCTGCTGTGGAGAGCTCTCCAGTGCTGGGGTGCTCTTTACCCATCTGCAAGAGCAGTGATTTATTAGAGTTAAAAAAGAACTTCTTTCTGTGTAGTGTGTGCCAAAAATAGGCACAGACATTTTTAATGTAATGTCTCTGGGAGTAAAGAACATATTGTCAGTAATGTGAACCTGCCATTCCCTCCATCTGAGACCGAGCCCCCAATCCTTGCAGGCATTCAAGTCCAGAGGAGCCCCCTAGGTGGGTTGGACAGGCTGACTTCTAGGATTCCTTCCTGCTCTGAGGGGGCATGGCTTCCTCAGATACTGTCAGAATCCTGGGAGAAGGGGGCCTGGCAGAGTTAGCCATGGCACCCCCAACCCCCTCAGCACTCCAGTCCCCACCCGAGGTCCCAGGGAAAGACTGGGATGCTACTTTTCACTAAAGTGGAAATGAATGATTAGGCTGAGTGTATCTCCTCCAAGGCTCCATTTTTCTTGCTTTTTAATGTTTGCCGAGTCCTTCTGTGAGCCAGCCTCAATGTCAGATTCCTTTTGTGACTTCTCTGATTAAATTTTTACAACCTCTTGGGGGATGTGTGTGTATCCCTATCACTCTCACAGGCCAGGCAGGCGAAGATCAGGGAGGTCAGTGATTTATTCTGAATTTGTCCCACCAGGGAGAAATTGCCCGTCTGAATTCCACACCAGCCCTGCCTGGGACTGTAGAGCGAGGTGTGGCTGCTTCTCACCCTCAGTTTCTAGGCCAAGGACTTTTGGCCAGGGTGAACTGGCGGTACTCAATCCTCCCTCCCTCCTTCCCTCTTTCCTTCTCTACCTGCCTGCTTCCTCCTACCCTCCTTCCTTCCATTTGCCGAACACTCTATGTGTTGGGGATTTAGCAGTAACTCCCCTGTCCCCACCTTGTCCCTGTCCTCCAGGGGCTGCTGGTGTGCAGAGGAAGGCAGGGGACAGATCCTAACCACACTGTGATGTGTGTGTGCTTTGGTGTTCTAGAAGCACAGAGCAGGAGCCCTGAGCTCAGCCCCAGGTGACAGCATCCAGAAGGCTTCCTGGATGAGGGGTTCCTGGAACACCCCATTCGCCCTCCCACCTCAGGGCCTTTGCACCTGCTGCTTTTGCTGCTTGGGACATTGTTCACCTGGGGATCTGTGTGGCTCCCTCCTGCCTCCATGACCACCACATGGAAAACTGTCTTCCCTCTAGCCCATCCCTGTTCACATAGATCAGCTCATATCCACGTATATGCAATACTAATGATTTTTTGCCCCTTACCGACTAGGTCATAAGCTTTCTGAAGGCAGGTGTTTTGACTGCTTTCCTCATGGGCAGCCTGGGTTCTGACCCCAGACAGGTGGAATGAACTGGGCCATTACTGGGGTCGTGGGAAGCGGGGTGCTGCTCATAGCCTACCTGTAGCCGGGGACCTCTGATTCACCTGCTCACAGGTGCGAACACCACCTCACCCCTCTGAAATTCCCACGGGCACGTGGTACTTCTCTGGTGCAGCAAAGGATCGTTCCTGAATGGTTACGGGTTTGAGACAAGATAAGTACAGAAATTGAGAAGAAGCATTTAGAAACTTTTGTAGCAATTTTCTGGGTAATTTTATGTCTGTTGAATCTAATAGAAAAATTTGGACTTGTATTTTGTGTCTTTTTTCCTTTTATTTTTCCAGTCATTCATTTTTATCGTATTTTACAAAAGTACTGGTTTGTGACAAATTGAAAATAAAAAAATGTATCCTTCACCACAGATAGCTTGATAGGTGCTGCTTTCAAGAACTGTGTTGTTTACACTGGATGACATTTAGGGCATGTTTGTGGCCCTAGATGGTGGCTAAAACAGGATGCCGAGAGAATGGAGGTGAAAGGGATGAGTCAGGGACAGGTCATGAGCAGCTGCTGTAGGAGCTGATCCCTTAACACCTGGAGGAAAGGGAAGGGGTGACTTCAAATCTTCCAGTGTCTGAAAGGCTGCCTTGGGAAGGGCTGACCAATTTGGTGTGTCTCCCATGGGAAGAGTTAGAATTTTGTCCCCAGAAGACACTTAGAAATATTCATAGGATAAAAATGTGAATTAATGAATAATGTGTACTGAATATGAGTATGAATTAATAAATAATGAATGTTTTGTCCATCCATCCATCCATCCATCCATTCACCCATCCATCCTCTATCTTTCACTTATTCATTCATCCCTCCATCATTTATTTAGGCATCTATTATTTAAGCATTTATTAAGCACCTGTTATATCTGTTATGGTCCAGGCACCATTCTAAGGGCTGAGGACATAACAGTGGACAAAGCACACCAGTTCCTGCCCTCATGGTCCTGACATCCTGGTAGGGGAGGAGGGCAACCAGGCAAGTCATCGAGTGCCATGGTTGCGCTTTGTGCTAAGGGCTATGAAGGAAAGAGAATGGTGGGTGGTGGGTTGACTTTGGGTTGGATGACTGGAGAAGCTTATCCAAGGAGACGGCCTTCAGCCTGAGACTGGAGCGTGAGAAGGAGCCACCCCTGTGGGCATCTGGGGAAGAGACAGAGAAGTGTGTTCAGGAAGCTGGGAGAGGGCACTGGGCACTTGGGCGAGATGCAGCGTGGCTGCGGGATTAGGCGAGGCCAGACTGGGCCAGGCCTTGAACATCACAGTAAGCGCCGTGGGATTTTTTTTTTTCTTTTTTTTTTCAGGTACAAAGGGAAGCCCCTGGGGGTTAAGCCAAAGGAGTGGCCTGGTCTGACCTAGACAGACATATGTTTATCTTAGATGGGACAATTGGTCTGGTAAGGACAGTTGTCTAATAACACAGCTCCTGGCCCTGCAGGCGTTTCAGTGGGATGTGGTGAACACTGGCCAGGCATGTTTTGCCCCTGAAAGTGGCTGGGGCTGTCCTGAGGACCACGCTGTCCCCACAAACACACACACACACTGCTGGGTTCCCGGGACTGGAAAGCTGGCCAGGGGTCACAAAGCCAACGCCTGTGCAGGTGAAGTGGGTGATGATGTGGCCAGGTGAGAATGCCCGTGTGGCACTGTGGGGCCGGGGGGACTGCGGCAACCTTCGGGTCGCTTCTGCTGGTGGCCCTGTGGGAGGGTGGGCTGGTGGCGCCACATCTCCAGCTTGCACAAGAGAACTCAGAGGTTGGGATTTTATTTTTATATTTATTTATTTTTGAGATGGTGTCTCGCCTCTGTCACCCAGGTTGGAGTTCAGTGGCACAATCTTGGCTCACTGCAACCTCTGCCTCCCAGGTTCAAGTGATTCTCCTGCTTCAGCCTCCTGGGTAGCTGGGATTATAGGCGCCTGCTACCACACCCAGCTAGTTTTTGTTTTGTTTTGTTTTGTTTCGAGAGGGAGTTCTGCTCTTGTTGCCCAGGCTGGAGTGCAATGGCGCGATCTCGGCTCACTGCAACCTCTGCCTCTCGGGTTCTAGTGATTCTCCTATCTCAGCCTCCTGAGTAGCTGGGACTACAGGCGTGCGCCACCATGCCTGGCTAAGTTTTGTATTTTTAGTAGAGATGGGGTTTCACCATATTGGTCAGGCTGGGATTCTTTTTGGGGAACAAACAAGCAAACTTGCCTGACATGTAGGCTTGTGTGGGATTTGGACTTTTAAGTCCTCATGACTCAGTTCACTGGCCTGGATCCTTGTGGTACTTCCATAGTCCTCTCAATTAAAAGTCATGAATAGGCCGGGTGCGGAGGCTTACGCCTGTAATCCCAGCACTTTGGGAGGCTGAGGCGGGCGGATCACGAGTTCAGGAGATCAAGACCATCCTGGCTAAAATGGTGAAACCCCATTTCTACTAAAAATACAAAAAATTAGCTGGGTGTGGTGGCGGGCGCCTGTAGTCCCAGCTACTCAGGAGGCTGAGGCAGGAGAATGGCATGAACTCGGGAGGCAGAGCTTGCAGTGAGCCGAGATCATGCCACTGCACTCCAGCCTGGGCGATAGAGCAAGACAAAAAAAAAAAAAAAAGTCATGAATAAAACTAAAAACAGCTAGTCATGTGGCAGGCACTGCCCCAAACATCCGGGTACATGTTAGTTCACTTAGTCCTCAATTCTACCTACCAGGCAGGGACTATTGTTATTTACACCACTTTGTAGATGAAGAGACAGAGGAGTAAAGTTTCTGTAAGCTGCTCTGAGTCTGCAGCCACCAGGGGAAGGACAGTGCTGGAGCCTCGTACCATATTGCGTGAAGACGGCACTCAAATCACTCAAATTTGAGGTTCCACCATCCCAAGCAAACTCTCCTCATTTGTCTTCCAGTTTTGGGATGAAGAGGTAACAGAGACCTTAAAAAGAAACCTTATACCCATTAAGCAGTCCCTCTCTATTTCTCCCCTCCCCCAGCCCCTAGCAACAATGAATCTGATTTCTGTTTCTATGGATTTGCCTATTCCAGAGGTTTCACATGAATGGAATCATAAAATATGTGACCTTTCGTGACTGACTTCTTTCATTCAGCATAATGTCTTCAAGGCTCATCCAAGCCATAGCACACATCAGAATTTCCTTCTTTTATGACTGAGTAATATTCCGTTATATGGATGGGCCATACTCTGTCTATCCATTCATAAGTCTTAGGTTGTTTCAAGGAATGAATTTCTAATGTGAAATGTCTGGCATCAGGCTGGGGGCTGTGCCCCTCAAAATGCCCCTTCCTTGATGATGTTCCCTCCTTCCTCCCCACGGACCCTGCCATCAGCTGTGGGTCTGAGCTGAGGTGTGGATTCCGGCTGCAGGGGCTGCTCTGGCTTCCTGATTTCCAGCATCATCTGGTACAAAAACCAAACAAACAGCCTGATGTGGTGGCTCATGCCTGTAATCCCAGCACTTTGGGAGGCCAAGGCCAGTGGATCACCTGAGGTCAGGAGTTCGAGACAAGCCTGGTCAACATGGCAAAACGCCATTGCCACTAAAAATACAAAAAGGAGCCGGGTGTGGTGGTACACACCTGTAATCCCAGTTACTCGGGAGGCTGAGGCATGAGAGTCGCTTGAACCTGGGAGGCGGAGTGTGAGAATCAAACTCACTGGTCCAAACCTGAAGAATGGACTCAGAGACCCGGAAAACAGTGAAAGTGAGACTTTTAATGACGGTTTTGCAAGACTGGGTGTCTGATGGGCAGGCAAACCCAGCACAGCCACAACAAGCCATTTATCCCTTAGTGTGCAGGTCCCTCCCCCAGTTCCTCATAGTCTGAGTACTATGGGGTCACAATCTTCCTGGACGTCGCCTATTGATTGTTGGGTTGGGGTTTAGGTATTTTTTTTTTTAGGGTTGTCCTGCTCCATTTTGTTGCAACCCACAGTGCATTGCAATCCTGGTCAGCTCAGGGGTTCTTCACCGTATTGGACTTGTGACCTAAGTAGGTGGGCAGACTAATAAGAACAGACAAAACGAGCTATTTTTCAGGCTAGTAAACTTTAATCTTAGACTAAACTTCTTTGGCTTGGATGGGGGCAATGAAGGGGGGTGTGGACGGGGGAGCCCAACAAGTAGGCATCAGCGATCCAAGCAGGGGCCTAGTATATTTTATTTCTTCTGTAGTTTGCTGATAAAACAATTCAAGGCACTTTATCTTGGAAATGGACCACTGTATACATTATTTCCCTCATGGAGGCTTCAGGCAGCCGAGATCATGCCGCTGCACTCCAGCCTGGGTGACAGAGTGAGACCCTGCCTGGAAAACAAACAAACAAACGAACAACAAAAGACCCTACACCTAAGCATATTTTAACTACATAAAAGCAGAGATCGAGAGAAATAACTTTTCTTGAGTGGATGCTGCTGATTACTTTGGAGGTTGCAGGCCAGAGGTGCTGATCAGGATCTGAAGCTTTTTAAGCTTGGTCTCAATCTCATCTTCACGAAACCAAAACACGTATTAAAAAACCAAGGTGAGCCTTGAGGGGTGAGATGGGGGATGGCTGCTCGAGTGGCCACACAGCCGCTTCTTTCTGGCTGGAAGCCAAGCCACCAGATCCACTCTTTTTTTTTTTTTTTTGAGACAGAGTCTTGCTCAGTCGCCCAGGCTGGAGTGCAGTGGCACAATCTCGGCTCACTGCCAGCTCCGCCTTCCGGGTTCACGCCATTCTCCTGCCTCAGCCTCCTGAGTAGCTGGGACTACAGGCGCCCGCCACCATGCCCAGCTAATTTTTTGTATTTTTAGTAGAGACGGGGTTTCACTGTTAGCCAGGATGGTGTCGATCTCCTGACCTCATGATCCGCCTGCCTCGGCCTCCCAACGTGCTGGGATTACAGGTGTGAGCCACTGCGCCCGGCCACCAGATCCACTCTTAAGCTGCAGCGGGTCCAGACCACAGCTCCCCACCCCAAAGACGAGGATGCAAGGAGCAGATAATTCTAAGTAGTTCAATTCATTTCTGCTGGTACCTGAAGTTGTGATTGATGAGAAGTCTCTGTCAAGTTCACCCAATTCTGCTCTTAAGATTCAAGGACTTGAGAGTGGGTGGGATGGAGGGGCCATGGACAGGAAACTTATTGATGGAGAGTGGAGGTCACTGTTTCTCCACACTTGGGGATGCCAGGGGCCCAGACAGCCCAGGCCACACGGTCTATGCCTTGAGGTCTGCACTGCCTGGGAGCCATGTCCTGGACTCTCCTGACCCCATGCCCTGCTCATGCCTCCTCCTTCAGGAAGCCAGTCTCACTTCCTCCATTCACAGGAATGACTGTGAATTGAGACCTGCTGCAGGGAATCTGCGCAGAATGGGATTTGACCATGTTACAAACCATGCCTTCTGTGGGTTGCTCCTGCTCACATGTCGATGTCTGCAAAAGGCCCAGGTTACAGTCACACACAGAGGTCTGGACCGGTGACCCACAGGACTCATGTGCCTAGAGAGGACATCAAAGGCAGAGCTCTGCTTGCAGTGGGGATGGAACAGGGCCCCTTCCTGAGCCATGCTGCTCCCCAACCTGCCCTCACCAAGGGGACAACCCGCTCTGCAGAACCGAGGGTGCCTTTTACAAGGGGATGTGGCTCCACTTGTCCACTGGGCCCTCTCACCTGAGTCCTCTAAGATCCCTGGGTGGCCAAGGACAGGAACTTCTGTTTGCATTTTCCTTGGAAGGAGTGGAGGGAAGAGTTCCGCCCAAGGTCATGGGAGCTTCATGCCCCCCCCTCAGGCTCCAGTCCTTGCCGTTGCCTCAAGGAGGGAGTTGCTACTGGTTAGGAGCCTGGGCCTTGGAGTCCAGGGTCTTCTCATGCTGAGCAAGCTACTGCCCCACTGTGGTGTTGAGCAAGCTACTGCTCCATTATGACCCTCAGTGTCGTTTTCTGTATGATGGGAACAGTAGTATACCGTAGGGCTCTGGGGAGCAAAGGCGTATCTAAGTAAATTTGCTATCATGGTTCCTGGGAGTGGTAAGTGCTGGATACACAGGCCATTATAATTGCTTGAGAAACTCAGTTATCACGTGGGGTCACTCTGCCTCTTGGGTTTTGGAGAAAATTTAACCCTCCTGCTTCCTGCCCCCTCCAAAGGGTGCCTCAAAGTCACACGGGCTCTCGTTTCTGCCACCGGCCCCCAGCGCTGGCTCTGCTTTCCTGCTTTGCTGGATCTTCCTGCTTAGAGTCTTGCAGCCCCTCCTCCACCTCCACACTGGCGTCAACCCGAGCATGAAGAGCTCCCACCGCTGGCCTGGGCGAGCCGCTGTTTTCAGAGCGTGGTTTACTGCGGATATCACCCTGAACACGCCCGGATCTCGTCAGAACACAGTTTAATCCTCCCCACTGCCCAGGAGGTGTGTGCGTTTCTTATCACCCCCATTTACAGATGAGGAAACTGAGGCACAGAGATGCTAACATTCAGCGAGGAGGGGGTCGAGCTGGAATGCCAACATTAGCTGACTGCTTTCTAACTTACTCTCAGCCGCTGCACTTTGTTGCTGCAGAGAACATACATCTGCTCCAGTCCTTTGTGTGTGTGGCAGGCGTTCCAGATGCACAGCTCCAAATGAGTGATACTCCCCAGGCGAAAGGCACACAGGCTGCCCCCCGCGGCTTGCTCCTCTCCTCCAGACCTGCTCTCTCCATTTCCCGGGCCTTCCCCTGCACCTTCCTGGGACCCTCAGGTCGCCCCACAGGATTCTCACTGGGCAGGTTTGCTTGGTTCCATTAGTGCCCCCTGCTGAGTGGCAGGACCGTCCCCTCCAGGCCCCGGTTTCAACAATCCAGAAGATGGAAGAGGCCACAAGACACTGGCCACTTCCTTTCTCTCTTTCCTACCAATATCCGTGTAGGGATTTTTTTTTTTTTTCTTACTAACTGTGGCAGGAAGAATTATGAGAAGTTCCTGTAGCGGGCTGAATGGTGGCCTCTCCAAAGATATATCCATGTGCTGTGAGTATTACCTTAACTGGGAAAAGAGTCTTTGCAGATGTAATTAGGTGAAGGGTCTTGAGCTAGCATGAGCCTGGATTATCCAGGTGGGCTGTAAACCCGGTGCCAAGTATCCTCATAAGAGGCACACAGAGGAGAGACAGGTGGAGAAGAGGGGGAGGCCACGTGAAGATGGGGGCAGAGACTGGAGTGATGTGGTCACAAGCCAAGGAGTGCTTGGGGCCACAAGAAGGTGGGAGAGGCCAGGAACTCCAGAGCACATGGGACCCTGCTGATGACTTCATCTCAGACTTCTGGCTTTTGGAACTGTGAGAGAATACATTTCTGCTGTTTTAAGCTTTCAAACACGTTTCCAAGTTAGTGGTATTATAATTTTCTGAGCAATTGATATAGCCCCATATTAATTTGCTATGGCTTCTGTAACAAATCACCACAACCTTACTGGCTTAAAACAGCACAGACTTGTTATCTTACAGTTCTGGAGGTCAGAAGTCTCAGAAGGGCCTCGCTGGGCTAAAATCAAGGTGCTACAGGCTGGTTCCTTCTGGAGGCTCCAGGAGAGAATCTGTTTCCTGACTTTTTTCTCAACTTCTAGAGGTCACCTTCATCCCTTGGCTCCTGGCGCCTTCCTTCATCTTCAAAGCCAGCCATGCAGCATCTCTTTTACCCTGTTTCCATAGCCACATGTCCCTCAGACCATGGCCAGGAAAGAGTCCCTGCTTTTAGGAATTCATAGGATTACTTTGGGCCCTCGTGGATAATCTGAGATAATCTCCCACTTGGAATTTCTTGACTCTAATTATGTCTGCAAAGTCCCTTTTGCTCTGTAAGGTCACATGCTCACGAGATTAGAATGTAGATTTCTTTGGGGGCCGTTGTTCCAGCTTCCAGAGCCCACAGTACTCCCACCCCTATTGTATCATCCCTCAGCTTGGCCATGTGCAGAACTAGGAATAAGGTAAATTTCATTTCTGTGATAGATTTTATGTCACTTATAGGACAAAGGTGAAGGGATCTTAAAGATGCGATGAAAGTCCCAAATCAGTTGACCTCCAGTCAACCAAAAGGGAGATCATCCTTGGTGGGGATGACCTCATTAGGCGAACCCTTGTATTAGTCCATTTTCATGCTGCTAATAAAGACATACCCAAGACTGGGTAATTTATAAAGACATACCCAAGACTGACTCACAGTTCAGCATGGCAGAAGAGGCCTCAGGAAACTTACAATCATGGCAGAAGGGGAAGCAGACACGTCCTTCTTCACATGGCGGCAGCAAGGAAAAGTGCTGAGCAAAAGGAGGAAAAGCTCCTTACAAAACCATCAGATCTCATGAGAATTCACTATCACAAGAACAGCATGAGGGTCACCACCCCCATGATTCAGTTGCCTCCCACTGGGTCCTCTCTGGACACATGGGGATTATGGGAACTACAATTCAAGATGAGATTTGGGTGGGGACACAGTCAAACCATGTAAACTCTAAAAAAGGGACAAGGGTCTCCTTGAAGTCAGAGGTTCAAAGCACGAGAGAGATTCTCCTGCTGAGAAGAAGCCAACTTCCATATTGTGAGGAGGCCAGGTACCCAGGAGCTGAGGGGGGCCCGTGGGAGCTAAAGACCTCAGTCCTCCAAGCACATCCTGCCAACAAGCTTAACGGGGTCAGAAGAGGGCTCTGCGTTTTGCATGAGAAGGCAGTGGCTGCTGACTTGGTTTCAGCCTGTGGAATCCCGAGCAGAGGACCCGACTTCGCCGTGCCCAGACTCCCAAACTGTGGATGCTCTGCAAGGATGAATCTCTGTTGTTTGAAGTCGCTAAATTTTTATTAATTTGTTATGCAGTGAGAGCAAAGGAATATAGTGATATAAATTATGCTGTCTCATTTAGAAGTTAGATGTATGTAGCTATAGTCAGTTTAGGTTTTAAATAATTTCTTCTCTCTGCTTTTTAAACTTTAAAGTCTTATTCTTAAAGGGCTGAACCTGTGTTCCTGAATCCTAGCTCTGGGCCGTCTGGGCTCCTCAGGGCCTCCTCCTCCCATGTGCGGATCTCGTGGCTTCAAAGACCTTTGTCAGGTTCTGGGGCAGCCCACGATTGACTTCCACTCATGCCCCTTCCAGAAGGCTCTTCAGTAGATTTGGATTTAGGTTCTGTTTGACTTTCAGAAGGCTGCAAAGTTAACCACTTCTAATATAAAAAAATTTTACATTGAGAAATTGTGCAGGCCTTTTTTTTTTTTTTTTGATGCAGGCTTGGTCTGTCGCCCAGGTTGGATGGAGTGCATTGGCGTGATCTTGGCTCACTGCAACCTCCGCCTCCCGGGTTCAAGCAATTCTCCTGCCTCAGCCTCCCCAGTAGCTGGGATCACAGGCATGTCCCACCATACCTGGCTGATTTTTGTATTTTTAGTAGAGACGAAGTTTTGCTGGTCTTGAACTCCTGAGCTCAGGTGATCTGCCAACCTTGGCCTCTCAGAGTGCTGGGATTACAGGCGTGAGCCATCGCGCCTGACCCTGACAAGTAATAATTGTGCAGTTTTTAAAGGTAAAGTCCGACTTTCCTCACTGAAGCCTGGCTGTGAGCCTGGGGACCAGTCACCCCCCAGTCTGGTTGCTTTTCCTCAGCTGGTCAGAGAGAGAGGTCTCACCTCACCTAGCGGGTAAATCCTTGTCCGCCTGAAAAAGGATCAGAGGTGTGGCCCAGTCTATTACATGGCCACGACTCTATGAGGTGCAACCAGACTCACAAATGGATTCTTTTAAGATCAGAGCTGTCCATGATCAGACACAAAATCCTCCCCCGCCATGAGCAACTCTCTGAATTGCCCCATCACAGCCAGACCAAGAAGCTGAAGGAAACGACTCCACAAAAACCGTATTTGACAAGTTGCTGAAAATAAAAAATAAGCCTCGGTCTGGGAAATGACAAAGACCTCAAACAGTCGTCGTCAGGATATAATAAAGCTGAGATGGATGACGTCGCAGCGAAATTCGGGTGCGTGTCCCCGGCGCAGCGCGCGAGGCGGCCTTGGGCCCATCCATCTCTCTTTCCCGGTTTCTGAAGACAGAGCATGAAAAATGGCCAGGGAGGGGATGAGTAAACATCACATCCTTCACTTCCCAAGAGCGCAGGGCTCTGGCTCGCTCTGACGCAGACCCAGATGAAGACAGGTGACCTGGTGAGGGACAGGCAGAGGAGCTGCCCACACCCTTAGCTCCTCTGTGGGGCCCCAGAGGTTTCTGGGAGAAATGGCAAGAACAGATTCTGGGCCCGTGTGATGGACTTCAGTTTCGTAGCAGTGGTGCGTTGGAGCTGTCTTCGCCCGCTGTGGTGTCTCCTGACAGCTGATACTGTCCCCTCTAGAGCATCCTCGGCCCTGTGCACCCTGAGTAGCTGTCTGTTTTCTGGCCCGTTTAGCCCCACTGGGCTTCAAGTCTCTAGGGCAGTAAACTTATTTTATCTCCAGCCCTAATGCCCAAGAGAACTACTGGCATATAGTAAGTTCTTAAGAAATGATTGTTTAACAAAGGAGGTGACTGCAGGAGGCACAGTGGGGATTGTCCATTCAGGCCCTGAAATGCACGTGTGTGTGGGGTGCAGCATGCATAGCAAAACTGACCATTTCAGCCACATTACAGTGTACAGTCCTGTGGCATTCGGGACACTTGCATGGTTGTGCAGCCATCACCACCATCTGCTAAATTTTGGATATGTGTCCCCGCCCAAATCTCATGTGGAAATGTAATCTCCGGTAGAGGTGGGGCCTGGTGGGAGGTGCGTTGGTCATGAGGGCAGATCCCTCATGGCTTGGTGCTGTCCTTGCAATAGCGAGTGAGCGCTCGGGATATCTGGGGCATCCCGATGACACATGGGGCACCCCCTGATTCCCCGCCTTGCTCCTGCTCCGGCCCTGTGACGTGCAAGCTCCTGCTTCATCCTCTGCCATGAGTCAAAGCTTCCTGAGGCTTCCCCAGAAGCAGATGCCACTATATTTCCTGCTCAGCCTGCAGAACCATGACCCAGTTAAGCCTCTTTTCTTATAAATTACTCAGTCTCAGGGGTTTCTTCACAGTAATGCACGCGTGTCCTAATCCACCCTCCAACTCCAGAACTTTTCTTAACTTCTGAAATGGAAACTCTGTCCCCCTTAAATACTCACTCCCCATTTTCCCCTTCCCCAACCCCAGCAACTTGGAATCTACTTTTGTTTCTGCAAACTTGGTGATGCTCGGGACCTCGTAGAAGTGGAATCATACAGTCTTTGTCCTTTCATGTCTGGCGTGTTTCATTTAGCAGGTGTCTTCAATGTTCATCCACACTAAAGCATGTGTTGGAATTCCCTTCCTCTCTGAGGCCGAGAGATTCGGTCATGGGTTGAAATGCACCGTGTGAGCTGTCTGAATGGGATGAGAAGGTGGGGGCGTCGCTGAGCTCATGGGTGTTCTGAGCAGGTGGGGCTTTGCACCGAGCTCGCCTAGGTTTGAATTCTGCTCTTCCTTTCGTTTCGGCAAATCGTGGTGCTCTCTGAGACCTGAGAAATGGGAGCAGAGGCTGGTACACCTTTTGGCGCCACTGTGAAGATCCGACAATGGCTGCATAGCAGACTAAAGTGAGCTATTTTTGCCGTGAAAGGAGGGAAAGCTGGGATTGGCCATTTTGGACTTTGTTGATACAAAGAATAGAAGGTCCCTGAAGCGGCACCCGCTGTTGCATTTCCAGCTGCAGGCGGACTTCCAGTTCCAACTAGAGCCCCTGGCATCTGTCCTTCTCCACCTCTGTGCTCCCCACAGCACTGTCGGGATCGGCTCCTGTGGACCCCCCTCCGTGTCCGGTGAATGTCCCGGGCCTGCCTGTTTCTTATCGGGGGCCAGAGAGTGGCAACTCTTAGTGACGGGGCGTTTGGGCTAAATTAAAACCAGTGACCTGCAAATGAAGGGCCCCAAATCCCATTATCCGCTCCACAGCCGTCTCGCCCTCTCTCTCTTCTCTCCCTTTTAGGTTGGGGCCTGTCAACAGCCATTAGAGCTGCTTGGTTATGAATCTGTCACTTGGCTGGAAACGCGGCTTCATTTTCAGCAGACTGAATTTGTCTCCGCATTTGTGCAAGTTATTTTTTTTTAAAGTAATTGCCCGTTTTACCCCCATTCTTCTTGTCTGTGTTGTGAATGTTCTTATTTAAAGTGAAACCGGGGAGCTATTGTTAGCCGAGGGATAGATCAAGGGACCATACAAATGTGTCAAAATGTGCCATGACAAATCTAGGTTATTTTTCTGCAAAGATATTTTGCAGGCCTGGATTGAAAGTCAAACGGAGCTTCAAAGTGTACCACGTTCAAAGTCTTTTCATGGTCTTTGATGAGAGGCGGTGCATTCATCCGATCTGACGGGCAGCTTGGCATCGGGTGACGGGGGCTGGCATGCAGACGGGCCTCTGTGGAGTCCAGGCTGCTCCCCTGGGGAGGGTGAGAGCCACCACGGGTACAGACCAGGGGGTAGGGAAAAAGCAGGCCTGCTTCGACAAGTCAGAGCCAATCGTGATGAGGGGGTGACCCAGGACACAGAGATGCTGGGCTGCAGACCGGCTCTGTGGCTGTGCCTCTGCCTGACTTTGGGCAGATGCCCTTCCTTCCTAGGCCTCAGTCCACATCTGTGAAATGGGTGGCGTGGGTTTCATGAGTGCTGGAATCCGGCAGACTCTAGACTCTCTGTTTCCTGGCGAGGCTCCGGGGGCTGGTGAGGTGCAGGTGGCTCTGTGACCCCTGCTCTCCAGTCTGGATCTTTATTCCAAGACTGCTTCTTTCTGCAGGAAAAACTGGGCTTCCTGTTGGAGACTTGGTCCTCGAGGAGGCCTTTAGGGAGGTGCATGGGCCTGTGGAGGGGCTGGGGTTCTCTGGGTGCCTCTTCCACTGCAAGGGTCCTGGGCCTGGGGCTGTGTGCTGGGTGTAGCTCCTAGAGGGTTTTCAAACAAACATATATTTTGAGTCATTCTGTGTTGAAATTTATTTATTTATTATTGATTTATTTTTGTTTTTGTTGTTTTTTGAGATGCGAGTCTCACCCTGTTGCCCAGGCTGGAGTGTTTCGATCTCAGCTCTCTGCAACCTCCACCTCCCAGGTTCAAGTGATTCTCCTGCCTCAGCCTCCTGAGTAGGGATTATAGGTGCCTGCCACTATGCCCAGCTAATTTTTGTATTTTTAGTTGAGACAGACGGGGTTTCACCATATTGGCCAGGCTGGTCTTGAACTCCTGACCTCAGGTGATCCACCTGCCTCGGCCTCCCAAAGTGCTGGGATTACAGGTGTGAGCCACTGTTCCCAGCCTGTGTACAAATTTAAAAGTAACTTTCTAACTTTAAAAAATTAAGTCAAAGTCTTTCTTTATTTTGAAAAACAGGCTGGTGTGGCCACACTAGACCTGTATTCCTCCATGTTTCCAATCACCTGGACCCGAGAAGCGGCTGGCCTCTTGCTTTTTTTTTTTTGGCGGAGGGATAGGGTCTTGCTCTGTCACCCAGGTTGAGCTGCAGTGGCATGATCATAGCTCATTGTAGCTTCAAACTTCTGGGCTTAAGCCACCCTCCCACCTCAGCCTCTTAAGTAGCTAGGACTATAGGTATGCACTGCCACGTGGCTAATGTTTTAATTAAATTTTTTTTTTTTTAGAGACAGGGTCTCACTATGTTGCCCTGGCTGGTCTAGAACTTCTGGCCTCAAGCCATTCTCCCACCTTGGCCTCCCAGAGTGCTGAAGTTACAGGCATGAGCCACCCAGCCTAGCTGATCCCTTTCAACAGGGCATGCGCCCAGGTTTGCCACAATCACCGGTGCTCCCTATAGCACCCCCAACGGTGAGCCCACGTCTGTTGCTGTTTTTCACTAACCCTGGGCTGTTTGTCTGGCTCCGTGGGCTTTTGAGTTTTCAGCCCTGTGTGGTGGAGTGTGGTTAAGGTTGGTCACCCTGGAGTCCAATGACCTGAGTCTAGACTCTCGTTCTACTAATAGCCAGTCAGGGGACCGTGGGCCGGCCACTAGGTCTTCATGTGTGCAATGGCTACAATGCTTTCAACCCTAAAGAGTTACGGGGAGCATTAGCAAGATAATAATTCATGTGAAGAAGTAGGGTTAGTCTGCCTGTCACATGGTAATAGTAATATTGCTATGTATTATAATGATAGCAACATTATATACACAATAACAATATAACACATAATAATTATAATACAACAACAGCAGCCAGCATGGGTAGTGTGTTTCCTAGGTAGGCACTGTTCTAAGTGTTGACACATGGCAATGCATCGAATCCTTATAACATACCGTTGATGCAGAGCCTATTATTGGCATCATCTCCCCATTTTACAGATGGTGAAACTGAGGCCCAGAGAGGTTGAGATGCCTGACTATCATCCACTAGAAAGTGGCAGAGCTGGGATTTGAATGCAGGCTGTCTGGCACTCAGCTGTGTGCCTTCAGTACACCACCAGGCCAACATTTGCTGCAGACCTAAGGCTTGATGCCATCCCCAGGGAGAAGCCACGCTCAGTCTTCCTGCAGCTTTGGTGAGTCTTGGATGTTGGTCTCTCTGGACAATCTTGAATGAGCTGGGACTGGGTGGAGTGCAGGGGCTTGTAAAGCAGCAGAAACTTGGGGATGCTTGGAGAAGCCTGCTAAGACCCTGAGTAACTTTGATCTTCTGCAGAAGCCCCGGCTCTTGTTCCCACTGGCCCCCACACAGGGCCATCTGGCCTCTGTTCCAGCCAGGCCCCCCAGCCCCTGACAGCATCCTCAATGATAACAGAATCAGGTGATTGCTGTTGTCTGTGGGAACTTCCAGCAGGATGCACCGATCGTGATCCTTGGATTTTCAACCTGCTGTTGCAACTTCCTATCAGAGCTCCTCTCGCCAGGAACAAAGCGACAGCCGTCCGCTGGCGAGCTGGGCTAATCCTGTTAAACAATTCACAGATCTGACGCCAGGCACGCTTTTTGAAACCTGAGGGTACGTACTGAAAGTCGAGTGCGAGTCTCGCGTTGCTTTCAGAGGCTTGCCGCACCCCCAGGGCTGAAGGGGTGGTGAGAGAGCTGGGCAGACAGCAGAGCTTGCGTGCAACTTCACTGGCCAGATTCGTGCTCACTGTGCGTGAGCACTTCTGCTTTCCCCACTGAAGTGCAGAAAAGAGACAGCACATGAAAGGGAGAGGTTGCCTCTCACCTCTCAGCCGAAGCCCCTTCCTCCCAAGCTCGCACAGAGATAGCCCTGCACATTCTGGTCACTCTGCCCAAGGCCAGCTGGAGAGAAGAGGAGTCTGGGCCAGGTCGCTGAGTGCCTGGGGAGGTGTGGCCCAGTGTTTAGACAGGCAGTCAGGGCTGAACTGAGCTGGACCAGAGCCTTCTCTGTGGCTTTGGGCCAGGGCCTTGCCTTGCTGGCCTCAGCTTCTTCATCTGTTGAATGGGATGGTGGTTGTGCTGATCTCCTGGGGAGGTGAGGAGGTCTGGGGTGTCAGGTGTCCCCCAGCAAAAGCATGGAGCCTCAGGGTGTGCAGGTAGAAAAGTGAGGGAGCGGCAGAGGTGTCTAGTTCATCGTCCCAGGTAATACTGGCTCTTAACTCGGAGGAATAGGGCTCCATGGGGGCTCTTGGAAAGGGGCACTCAACAGAGACATGAAATTCTAACGAAATGTCCAGGGGTGTGTGAGCCTTGTGCAGCCTAAGAGCCCCCAGAATACGCTGGAAATCCTTTTTTTTTTTTTTTTTTTTTTGAGACAGGGTCTTGCTCTGTCAACCAGGCTGGGGTGCAGTGGAGTGATCTCAGCTCACTGCAACCTCTGCCTCCTGGGTTCAAGTGATTCTCCTGCCTCAGCCTCCCAAATAGCTGGGATTGCAGCTACTCAAATTTTTGTGTTTTTAGTAGAGACAGGGGTTTTGCCATGTTGGCCAGGCTGGTCTTGAACTCTTGAAGTCAAGTGATCCACCTGCCTCAGCCTCTCAAAGTGCTGGGACTACAAGCACATGCCACCATGCCTGGCTAATTTTGGTATTTTTAGCAGAGATGGGGTTTCACCATGTTGGCCAGGCTGTTCTCGAACTTTTAGCCTCAAGTGATCTGCTCACCTCAAACTCCCAAAGTGCTGGGATTACCAGTGTAAACCACTGCGCCCGGCCCTGGAGATCTTGTGGGTGCCCAGGGAGACATCCCGACACCCTCAGTCCCACCTGTCGAATGTCCCAGTCATGGAGCCAGAGCCTGCCCTATTTGGCCCTCCCTTTTCAGGCAAGGTTTTGATTCTTGTTTAAGCACATCCTATGCTCCATGAATTCTGATTCTCATAACAGCCTTATGGGGGAAATATTCTTGTTATTCCTGCTTTCAGATGAGAAGACGGAGACTGAGAGGGTACAGAATATGCTCAGGGTGATTCCTGTGGCTGGGAAGGCTCAGAGCTGGGAGATGGCACTAGCAATACCCCTCAGAGCCCACATCTGCGAATACCACGGAGCCCTGCCTGCCAGGCCCAGCCAGCCTGGCCGCGTGTCCCAGGCATTAAATCAGTGTCTGTTGAGTTAAAGTTCTCCTGGCTGTTGGGAGCTAACTCCACTCTTCTCCCTTTGGAGCTTTTGTCTCTCACTGGCTGTGCCTGAAGCCTTTGCCTCTGGTTCCTGCGAGGTATGGGGCTCTCCTGTGGCTGCAGACACTGGGCACCTCAGCGTGGCATGACACGGTGGGACTGGATGTTTCACCGCCAAGCCCTGATGCTTCAGTCATGTTGCCTCTCTGGGCATTTAAACTCATTCCCAGAACAATTTCTATGAAGCTTTTGAAAGTTGGAAACAGGCTGGACCACCATAAAATTAGTTCAGGCAGAAAATATTTTGTAGAGAGCCTCAGACATCTCTTTCCCCTTTAGAAGCGATTTTCTTGTTTGAGGGGAACAGAGAGAGGCTTGGAACATCCAGGTCAGCCTGTTCTTTGGGAAGTTTTACAAAAGGCCAGAGGCATGTTCTGAAGAAAGCAACCAAGTCGCAAGTCTTGTCTCCGTGTGGTGAACTCTGAGCCACTGGGAGAAGATCAGAGGCCGCTGCATTTGTTCCTTGGCCTGGAAAGGCTCAAAGCCAAGGCCAGCAAAAGTGATCTCATCTCCAAAACTGTCCTTCAGAATCAGGATGGAGCTGCGTCAGGCAGCGGGAGGCAGATGAGGGGCTGGTGACCACGTTGTGGGGGGCCCACTCGCCTCTGCTTCCATCCAGCCTGGGGTCCCCTCCTCCTCTTAACCCAGCTGTGCGGAGGGCCAGGAAGCGGAGCTGGTTTGGACAGTGGCCAGGGTGGTGGGTTGGGGGGTAATGGCTCTCTTGTAGCTGATGCCAAACCCTTGTTCCTTTGCCTGGTCTCTTCTGCCACCAAGCCCCGTGTGTCTGTCCCTGAAGGCAGTCTCAGTGCTGGGGCTTGAAGGGAGCTTCCCCTCAAGATGAAACCCTGTCTCTTGGCCTTGTCTTCCATCCATTGAGCCTGCTTAGATGCAGTAAATCAATGAACGACCCTAGCGTTTGCTGTCCCGGGTGAGCCGGCAACCATGGGTCATGGTTTCTGGAGAGGACCAGGTGCTCTGAACAGGGAGCCCTGGGCCTCCACCCCATCTCAGTTTGGGTTTCCCGAGAGCTGACATTGAGACAAGGCTGTAAGCATGAACACTGATGTGGAAGCCGATTCCAGGAGGCGTCTACGGGAACAGGGGCATGAGACAGGGCCTGGAAGGAGACGATGAATGGTGTGATAAGTTGAGGCCATCAGGGCTCAGTCCCTCTGGGGACCAGAGCAGCGCAGTGTAGAGCAGTGTCCTGAAGCCCCAGGGACCAGTGCAGATTCTGGTCTTGCAGGTCTGGGGTGGCCTGAGTTTTGCATTTTTAACAACCCCTGGGGCAATGCAGGTGCTGTTGGTCCGAGGTCCACACTGACTGGAACGCACCTCAGAAGTACTGCGCTGTTGGGGTTGAAATGTGTCCCCTGAAACATATGCTGGAGTCCTCACACTCGGTGCCTGGGAATGGGACCTCATTTGGAAATAGAGTCGTTGCAGATGTGATCCAGTTAAGACAAGGGCTTACTAGGTTAGGCTGGGCCCTGATCCAATGACTGGTGTCTTTTCAAGAAGAGGAGAGGAGATGGTCATGGAGGGAAGATGGCCGTGTGAAGAAGGCAGGGATTGGAGTGATGTTGCTATAAACTGAGGAATGCCTGGAGCTGCAGGAGCCCAGAGGAAGCCAGGAAGCATCCTTCTGTAGCGCCTGCAGAGGGAGCCTGGCCAGCCGACACCTTGGTTTCTGACTTCTGGCCTCCAGAGCTGCAAGATACTCAGTTTCTGTTGTTTTCAGCTACCCAGTTTGTGGTGACTTGCTGCGGTAGCCCCCAGAGACCAGGACGCCAGCCGAGGGCCGAGGGTGCTGGTCCTGGGGGTGTCAACGCGCTGGCACATCCAGTTTGACCCTGGAGTGGCCAGAGAAAGTCCTGGGCAGAAGTGTGGGCAGAGGGGGCAGATGTGGGCAGGTGTGGGCAGAGGTGGCAGGTGCAGGCAGAGGTGGCCGGTGCTGGCAGGGGGCAGGTATGGGCGGAGATAGCAGGTGTGGGCAGAGGTGGCAGGTGTGGGCAGAGGTGGCAGGTGTGGACAGAGGGGGCAGGTGCTGGCAGGGGGGCACGTGTGGCTAGAGGGGGCAGGTGTGGGCAGGTGAGAACCTTTGGGTGGTTGCCCAGAAGCAGTCAGCACGGGGGGGGGGGGGGGGGGGCCCTTTGAGTCGCTGCTCCCATCCTGCTCAAGGTGGGCTAGGCCCTCTCCTAGGGCGTGAAGGGCTTGGTGTCCTGGTCAGGGTAGTGGATGGGGCAAGGATGGGGATGCTGACAGCTGGGGCCAGGACAGGGCTGAGTGGTTGGAAGGAGGGGCCCCACCCACTTGCCCTGCACATACATGCTGCCCGCACCTCCCTGGCTGGTGGGAGGGCTGCCGTGGGGAGGGTTGGAGCAGCAGGGGGACCCGGGAGGAGGGGAGGTTTGAACCCAAGGGCCCTGGCTTGACTCCCACCTCCCCTGCTAACTTGCATCTCTGAGCCTCAGTTTCCTGGCAGCACACAAGTGCAGTGGCATAGGCTGTGGGACTGAGGGCCAGGGATGGTGCCTGTCTTTGCATAGGACTGGGCCTGGCCTGGGGGAGAGGGCTCATTGGCAGAATGAAGGATGAAGTGGGATAACCTCCTGGGAGCTGGCAGCAGGGCAAAGCCTCTTCCTGAGTTCCCAGCCCAGTGCTCTGGGGAAGATAAGCTCCCAGGGATAGCCTGGCAGTCCACGGGGATGCCTCTGCCACCTCCTGGCCCAGGTAGACTCTGCTACCTTCAGGTTCCTGTTCCCCTGACATTTCAGCCCCAGATTTCTGGAAGCGCTTTTGAGAGGCAGATGTTTGCCAGTCTGCCTGTGCTATTGATTTAGGTCTTAGTGAGGCTCGCCTTTATGATGATTAATATTTGATTTACACCCTGAGTTTGTCCTGTTTCTGATCTCTTTTGAACTCATTAAATCTTCTTTAATGGAGCCTCTAACTTTATCCTTTGGAACTTACCTCCAGAGGCAGCTCCTGGCTCCCTTCGTTGGCTTCTGACCCATTTATTTGCTGTTTGAAAAAAGAAGCACACATTTGGCTGGAAGTCGTCCTGGAAGGCTGCTGCCAGCGGGTGGTGTGGCTTGTTAAATGGCACAGCTGCCTCGCCACGCCACCATGGAGCTTCTTCCTCTAGTTGAATGTACTTGTGCCTAAAGAGTCTGGTCCCGTTGCCAGAGGTTGGGCAGACTTTAGCCTGCAGACGGCTGTTTCCAGGGTGGGTGATGGTCAGGGGTCTTGGGCTCTCAGGGCTGGCAGAGGTCTCAATGAGCAGCTGAGTCAGTAGCGAGCCCACTTTGCGCTGGTCCTAGGCAGGAGCGTGGTTAGAAATGTTAGTCCCTCCGGCAAGGCTGAGAATGATGACAGAGCTGACTTCTGGGGAGGAGCGAGCACATGCTGGGTCCTTCGCCGAGCATATAAAGTGGCAAGTGCTTCCTATTCATTTTCACATCCGACCCACATGACACTCCTGGGAGGCAGAATTCCCATTTTAGAGATGGGAAAACTGAGGTTGCACACCATGCACGGGGGACTCAGCAGTTCGGAGGAAGAGCCTGGATTTGCACCCAGGCGGTCTGAGCCCAGAGGGTGCTCTGCTACCCCTATACAGAGCACTCTTGCTTCTGCCTCCGAGGGTGGAGGCCAGGGTGCTGGGAACCATCCCACAGCACATGAGATGGCCCCACCACGAAGAGCTCTCACCCCCAGGGTACACGGTAGAGGAAGCCTGCCCTAGCGGGACCAGCCCTGACCTTGGATGGCCTGTCTGCACGCCGACAGTCCCACTTGCGGTCTCTAGGAGTCTCCGGATTTGTTAATTCCAGAAGTCTGGATACTGCCAAGTATTGGGTTTATCTGTAGAAGGATGGTAGGTTTTATATCCAAGAGGGACTAAAAGAGGCAGCTTTTGTTGCGGGCAGAATGTGCCGTCTGCCTGCACCGAGGCACAGAAATGATGCTGTGCAGTCAGAGGGGACCTCGCATGGGCTGAGTCCATCTATAGGAAACGTCCAGCAGAAACAAATCTGCAGAAACAGGGAGGAGATTAGTAGCCGCCCAGGGGTGAGAGTGGGTGTGAGGGGGTTAGGGGTCAACAGTGAAGGCATCGGGAAATGGGCTGAACTCCAGCCCCTGCCTTGCAGCGACTGCTCAGGCGAGGAAATGCCTCAAGCTGGAAAGCAGGAAGCGTCTGCTTCAGCCCAGTTCAGCTTCTGAGTTTTCTCCCTTCTTCTGTGCTCTGCACTGTCTATTACATAGTTTACTTTATATTTTTATGAGGGCATTAGAATGATCAGTGCTTTTCCCCCTTTTTCTGTGTTTTCTGATTTTTGTAATATGCATTTTTATAATACAAAGTGGGGATCTAATGAAAAGTAAATCCCAAACCCTCTCTCCCCTGCAAACAGACAAAGCACAGAAAAAACAGGAGAATAATACTTGACTCCCCACTCCCAAGCACCGGGCTTAAGAAGCTGGAGGGTGGGCTACAGGGGCTAGTGGGGACAGAGCAAAGGCCACTGACCCTCCTGCCCTCTTGTTGGGGGAAGCACCTTTTCTCTCCCTCCTCCAAGCCTCTTCTACAGAAGTGGTCCAGCAGCCACCATAACCTGGACTGTGGCTGCCCCATCTGGGCCGTCCTCCTGCTCAGTGGGCCTCCAGTTTCCCTCCTTGGGCTGGGCCTTGACTACCAATTGGCCCAGTCCTCCTGTGAGCGGGGCTGAGGCCATGATTCAGAGCAGGGGGAAGGAGGAAGAAGTGTAGGTTGGTCTGAGTCTGAGCCGCGTCCTCTGGCTCAGCCTTCCCTATGTTTTGTATGTTAGTCTTTGCCTGGGATGGAGGGTGTGGGTGCGCAGCTGGCCTCGTCTCCCCTTGGCTGAGTGAGGTCCATTTCTGTCCCAGCTGCAAGTGTGGGATGCCTGTGCTGCTTTCTGTTGTCCCTGGACGGAGTGAGAAAGAAAAATCAGGCAGAGTCAGGGAGTGTATTAGTCCATTCTCAAGCTATTTAGAAATATCTGAGACTGGGTAATTTATAAAGAAAAGAGGTTTAATTGACTCACAGTTCTACATGACTGGTGAGGCCTCAGGAAACTTACAATCATGGTGGAAGGTGAAGCAAACACGTCCTTCTTTACATGCTAGCAGGAAGGAGAAGTGCCAGGCAAAAGGGGGAAAAAGCCCCTTGCAAAACCATCAGATCTCATGAGAGCTCACTCACTGTCACAAGAAGAGCATGGAGATAACCGCCTCCATGATTAAATTACCTCCCACCATATCCCTCCCACAACACGTGGGAATTATGGGAAGTACAATTCAAGATGAGATTTGGGTGGGGACACAGCCAAACCATATCAGGGAGGGAGGGTGTGGGCTAACTTAGAGAGGGTAGCGGGAGAAGCTCCTCTGATGAGGTGACATTGAGCAGGAAAATGTGCACCCGTTAATGAGAAAAACTCTGAAAAATAAGAATGGTGGGGAATTTTCTCAATTTGACAAAAGTCATCTGCAAAAAACCTGTAGCTAACCTTACACCTAATGGTGGAAGACAATGCTATCCCTGTAAGATCAGGAAGAAGGCAAGGATGTCCACTCACCACTTACTCAACTGAGCGCTGGAAATTCTAGCCAGGACTATAAGGTAAGACAAGTAATTAAAAGACATACTCATGGGAAAGGAAGAAATGAAGCTGTCCCTGTTTGCAAATGATATCATCTATGTAGACTATTCCAAGGAATCTACAAAACATATCCTAGAACTAGTACATGGGTTCATCAAGTTTGCAGGATACAAAATAAACATAAAAAAACCAATTGTATTTCAATATACTAGCAATGAATACATGGACACCAAAATTAAAAACACTATGCTATTTACAACTGCTTAAAATGAAATATTTTGCTATAGGTGTAACAGAGTATGTGTAAGATTGTATGTTTATTTATTTATTTATTTGAGAAAGGGTCTGTCTCTGTCACCTAGGCTGGAATGCAGTGGTGTGATCGTGGTTCACTGCAGCTTTGACCTCCTGGGCTCAAGGGATCCTCCTACCTCATCCTCCTTAGTAGCTGGGACTACAGGTGCATGCCACTATACCTGGCTAATTTTTAAATTTTTTATAGAGGCAGCATTTTGCTATGTTGCCCAGGCTGGTCTTGAACTTTTGGCCCCAAGTGATCCTTCTGCCTCAGCCTCCCAAAGTGCTGGGATTACAGGCATGAGCCACCAAGCCCTGCCAGAACTACATATTTACTAGTACATAATTCTGATCAAAGAAATAAAAGAAGATCTAAATACATGGAGAAATATATTTTGTTCACTTATCAGAGGGCTCAACATAGTAAAGATGTCATTTTCTCCTAAATTGATGCACTAGTTTTACTCAATTCCTATCAAAATCTCAGCAAGATTTTTTTTCGTAAATATGAATAAGACTATTCTGAAATTTATTTGGAAAGACAAGAGAACTTGAATAGCTAAAACAAATTCGGAACAGAAGAATAAAGTGGAAGGAATCAATCTATATGATTTCAAGACTTATTATATGGCTGCCATGAACAACATTGTGTTGCAGTGGTGAAGGAAAGACATATAGATCGAGAACCCAGACACAGACGTGCACAAATATGCCCAACGGGTTTGACGAAGGTGCAAAAGCAATTAAATGGAGAAAAGACAGCCTTTCAGCAAATGGTTCCGGAACAACTGGCCATTCATAAGGCAAACAAATTGAACCTTGAACAAAATCTCACACCTTATGCAAAAATTAGCTAAAAATGGATCATGAACCTAAATGTAAACTATAAAACTTAGGAAAAAACCTAGGACAAAAGCTTTGAGATATAGGGCCAGGCAAAGAGCTCTTAGACTTCATTCCAAGAAGCATAATCCATAAAAGGAAAAATGGACAAGTTGTGATTCATCAAAATAAAAACTTTTGCTCTGCAAGAGACCCTGTTAGGAGGCTGAAAATACAAATTACAGAGTGGGAAAGAATATTCGCAAACCACATATTTGACAAAGGACTAGTATCTAGAATATATAAAGAACACTCAAAATTCAATAGAAAAAAGCAAGTCATTCAACTAGAAAACGGCATGAACGAGTGAAAAGGCATGAACAGACATTTCCCCAAAGAAGATATACAGCTGGCAAATAAACACATGAAAAGATGTTCAAGTTGGCTATCCACCAGGAGAATGCAAATTAAAATCATAATGAGATATTCTTAAAGATCTGTCAGAATGGCTAAAATAGGGAAAAATTGACTATAACAAAAGCTGGTGAGAAGGTGTCCAAACAGAATTCCTCATACACTGCTGGAGGGAATATAAAATATTATAGCCATTGTAGAAAATATTTTAGTAGTTTCTTAAAAATAAAAGAAGAAACATGCAATTACCATATGACCTGGTGATTGCACTCCTGGGCATTTATCCCAGAGAAATGGATACTTGTGTTCACACAGAAACCTGCATACAAAAGTCTATAGCAGCTTTATTTGTAACAGAAACTGAAAACACCTAGACATCCTTGAACAGTCTGTGGTTTAGCAAACTGTAGCACCCCAAACCATGGAATACTACTCAGCAATAAAACTATTGATGTGCGGGGCAACCCGCATGAATTTCCAGAGAATATCATGGAATGAAGAAAACCAGCCCTGAAACGAACAAAGCAAGGATGCCCACTCTCACCCCTTTTATTCAGCTTAGTGCTAGAAATTCTAGCCAGGGCTATAAAGTAAGAAAAGGAATGAAAAGACATACGGATGGGAAAGAAAGAAATGTGGCTATTCCTGTTTGCAAATGATATCATCTATGTAGAATATTCCAAGGAATCTAAAAAAAAGTCTCCTAAAACTAGTAAATGAGTTCAGCAAGGTTGAAGGATACAAAAGAAACATCTGTACAAAAGAAACATGCTGTATGATTCCATTTATGTAATTGTATTAGTCTGTTTTCACACTGCTATAAAGAAATACCGGAGAGTGGGTAATTTGTAAAGGAAAGAGGTTTAATTGACTTGTGGTTCCACCCAGCTGGGGAAGCCTCAGGAAACTTACAATCATGGTGGAAGGCGAAGGGGAAGTGAGTACCTTCTTCACAAGTCGGCAGGAGAGAGAAGAGAGCACATGAAGGAGGAACTGTCAAACACTTACAAAACCGTCAGATCTTGTGAGAACTCACTATCACTAGAGCAGCATGGGGGAAACCACCTCCATGATCCAATCACCTCCTACCAGGTCCCTCCCTCGACACGTGGGGATTATGGGAATTACAATTTGAGATGAGATTTGGGTTGGGACACAGAGCCAAACCATATCAGTAACAAAATTCTAGAAATGGAGAACAAATCAGCGACTGCCGGGTCTTAAAGAGGGGTTGGCATGGGTGGGAAGTGGGTGTGGCTATGAAAGGGTTGCGGGGGGGACCCTGTGGAGGCAGAATATTCTGTATCCTGGCTATATCCATGTCAATATCCTGTTTGTAATATTCCACTACAGTTCTGCAAGATGCTACCACTGGGGGAAACTGAGTAAAGGGTCTGTGGATCTCTCTATATTATTTCTTACAACTGCACTTGAATCTATAATTATCTTGAAAGTTTAATGAAAGTTACATTTCGAAGGCAGTTTATGTAACTACATAATAACTTTGTATGCAGCATTAGTGCTTATATATAGTAAGTGCTAAATAAGGATGTGTTGACTCTTCAAAAAGCTATTGGGAGGCACCTCCCACGACTAATATCCCATGCTGGCCAGAGGGAAGAGTCAGCAGGGCAGGGCCCAGCCATAGGGTCCCTGGATGACCCCACTGCAACAAGTCTCCGGGCTTCTTGGAGCATCGAGTTGGTCCTGAGCTCCAGGTGGAAGATCAAGGGAGAGAATGCCCCAAAGGAGATAAATGGGGACTGGGACCCTGGTCTGTTCTCGGGGTACCCTGCCTAGTTCTGGGTACTAATAGGGGACTTTGACAATTTTGAGGAAGGAGACTCTGAAGTGTGGACTCCCTGCCAGGTGGGGCCCAGGGCAGCGTCCAACTTGCCTAGGCCAGCGGGTAGCTGCTATGGTCACCTGCAGAAGCATGAGGGATCCTCACCCGATGTGATTCTGATGTCAGGGTTGCTGATGCCCTCGCCCTCTGCCTGACACAGACCCCACGAGGGGTGAGAGTTCCCACGCGGGCAGAAGCTGGTGTGGTTTGAGTCTCCCACCAGCGCCAGGTTTCTGCTACAGCTTGCCCGGGTGCCGGGAGCAATCAAAGTTGTCCGCAAACATCACCAAGTGGAGTCAGACCCTCAGTACAGTGGTCCTGCTGGGGACCCATCTGGTCTCCCCGTTTTGCCTTCTTCCCCTCAGCAGGTTGTGTCATGCTCTGTGTCCTCTAGGGGAGGGCCATCCTTGCACCATCCCTGCAGGTTCTGGGGCGAGGCCTGGCTGTGGCGCCCCTTCCTGTCCCTGTGTTCTTGGTGATGATGCCGCTTAGCTGCCGGACTCCAGCACTGGTGCCTCATCCGCCTTCTCCTCACAGCATTTCCTCTGTTGGGCTTCCGGCTGTTCTGTGTCTCCTCCTCCTTTTAGAGCCTGGGAAGTCCCCCCAAAAGCGGCTGGTGGGAGGAAGCGGGAAGGCTTGGGCCTGGGTACCCAGATGTAGTCAAGGACTCCCTGACCTGCTCGGTGCTACAAGGGTTGCTCCCTGTGCTGCGCATGTGTCTGTGTCTCCCTGTGTCTCCTGGACACAGGAGATCTGGCCCTGCCCACTGGGAGCCTGTATGCTTCTCTGAGGCAGGAACTCCCAGGGAAGAATGGAAGGGTAGTTTGTGGTTCTGTCCTAGCAAGGCTGGCATTGCACAGCTGCCTGTCTCAGGAGGAGACCGGGAGTAACTGGCGGGATGAGTGAGGCCAGGAAGTCCTCCTAAAATCTCTCCCCAAATGGCCATACTCATCATTTTAGAAACTTTCAGAGGCTCTTCCTGCACGTAAAGAAGATTCCAGATGCGTACTCCTCCACAGGCCATGGGGACTGCATCCCCCGGCCTCTCTGCACCAGTCTCCTCAACTCTCCTCATCCTGGGCTCTGGCTGCCCCAGCCTTGCCAGTCTACACTGGCTCCGAGACCTCAGCCTGGCCCTTCTTCTGCTGGAATGGGCTGTATCTTCTGGAAACAACTGTGGATGTGCAAGTATTGCTCACAGTATTGTTTGTACTAAATGGGGGCAGCTGGGAGCCATCCCTTGTTTATGCATGGGGGCGGCTGCATTGTCACAGGGTGCCGTGCAGTTTCCCACAGGGACATTGTGTGAGGGGAACCCTGTTAGACACAGTGGTTGAGGTTTCTCAGGTGGCTTGGGCCGGGCACTCAGGACCCCAGGAGGGTGTGTGCTGGTGAGCAGGACCACCCAGGCAGTGCGCACGGAGTCTCCTTGGCTGGGTTCATGCTGGGCCAGCCATGATGGGTGCTCTGAAGAGCAACCAGAAGGCAGGGCTGGGGCTCCAGGCTGCAGCAGAGCTCGTTCCCGCTCTCAGGGTCAGGTCCACCCACAGCCAGACTGCAGAGGCCATGGATGAGAGCACAAGGTGTGAGGGACACCTCCCGTGTGAGGGGCACGAGGGCAGGCAGAACAGGGCCAGTTTAAGGGGCAGCCCCAGGCAGGAGAGGACAGAGCCACGCTGCGCCATGTGTGTGTGTGCATGCCTGTGTAGGTGCGTGTGTGTGTGTGCATGAGTGCTTCTGTGTGTATGTGACCGTGCATATGTGTGTGTGTCCATATCTATATGTGTGCATGTACATGCACGTGTATATATGTGTGCATGTGTGTTTATGTGTGTGTGTATGTATGTGAGAGGCTTTAACACACAACTACCTTGCCCATTAGGAAATGTGGCCCCATTGGGATCTGGTTTCTGGCCCCCGTCAGCTTCCCTTTCTTGGTGAGGAACTGAGGTGGAGGAGGGATGAGGAGGAGAGCGCTTTCTTCCCCACATATTCAAGATATATTCAGGAGAAAAGGCATTTTGCCAAACAGGAAGAAAAGTGTGAGCCCGTTTTTAGAGAGCTCATTTTAGAAAAACAGCAACGAATGCTTAGGAAAATTACTGGAAGGATATACAGAAACATGTCAAGTGGTGCATTTGCAGTTATGGGATTTGGGATAATTTTTATTCCCTTCTTTTGGCTTGTCTGCATTTTCTAACATTTCTACAATAAACATCTATTACTTTGTAATAACAACCCAAAAGTTATTTTAACAGTTGGCCTGGAGCTGTGACAAGCGTTCAGATGAGCCGCCTTCTGAGCGGCCGCCCGGGCGTGCTGTGTTCTCACTTCTGTGGGTGCCCAGAGATGGTGGGGGACGCTCGGCGGAGATAATAAGCAGCTTCCTTGAAGGTTTCTTGCTCCCACCTTCGCACTGCCATGGCATCGGAGTGTCTGTCTTTTTGGGGTGCGTGGGATTTGCTGGCCCTTCACAGTGGCACTTGTCACGGAACCCATTCACTCTCCCCAAGGCCCTAGAGCATAAGCTCGGGCTGGCTTCCACCCAGGGCTCGTGTGGCCTGGGGGTCCCGGCTCCGGCTCTGCAGCCTCTGGGCTCTCAGATGTGTGTCCTTTGTTTCTCAAAGCCTGGGGTTAGGAGCAGTTATGACACAGGGCTCCTGGGCCATATGTGTGAGTGCCAGAGAGTAAACCTTTCAGAGCTTCAGCTCCCTCATACATACACAAAAGGGATAATAATATCGTCTACCACACAGGGCTGGTAAGAGATCGAGCGGCGCGAGATGCATCTAAAGCACGTGGAATAGTTCCCGGCAAGAAGCAGGTGCTAAATCAGTGTTTACTATTGTCATGATCGTCTGTGCCACAGGCGTGTCGGCAGGCAAGATGACAGTCTCAAAGGAACCCATGTGTTAACCCCCAGGACCTGTGACTGTGTCAGGTTACATGTGCTGAGGTTTGAATGTGTCCGTTCCCAAACTCAGGTGCTGCCAATGTGGTGTATGAGGAGGTGGGGCTTCAGCAGGTGATCAGGCTGTGGGGACTCCTCCCTTGTGAGTGGCATCAGGGGCCCGGATAAAGGGCGTGACCCTTATGTCCTTCTGCCTCCTGCCATGTGAAAACACCACGTTCCTTCCCTCCCCAGGATGCAACCCTCACCAGACACCAAATGCCGGTGCCTTGAACTTGGACTTCCAGCCTCCAGGACTGTGAGGAATACGTGTCTGTTCTTTACACATTACCTGGTCTGTGGCATTCTGTTAGAGAGGCACAAACAGACCAAGGCATGTATTGGGGAGATTAAGGGCACAGAAGGAATTCAGGTTGCTAATCAGCTGGCCTTAACATAGGGACATGAGCATGGACTCTCTGGGTGTCCCCAGTGTGATCACCAGGGGCCTGAAGAGTGGAATAAGGAGGCAGAGAATCAGAGGAAGGTATGGAGCCAGCCAGGTGCTGTGCTGTGGGCTCTGCGGGCGGAGGAAGGGCCCCTGAGCTAAGGGATGCAGGCGGCCCCGGAAGCTGAAATGGGCGCCGGGATGGCTTCTCCCCTGGAGCCTCTGGAAGAAGCGTGACTCTACCCACCTCCTGATTTTAGCCCAGTGAGACTGCTGCAGCCTTCTGAACCACAGGACGGTGGGATAATAACATGTGTGTCGTTTTTACCAGGTTTTTGGTCATTTCTATGGCAGTGATGGGAAACCAATCCAGAGGTGCTCTCAGCTCCTTTCATGGAAGAAGGGCTGAGGGTTGGGGGAATGGCAGCTCCTGGTGCCCCTCTGGCAGCTGCGTCTGGAATCCGTCGGAGCTGCGGGTCTCCCTTACCCACTGGAGATGTAGGCTCCTCTCCTGCCAGCTCCAGGGTGGGGTTCTGCGGGTGGGATCTGACACTTTCAGGAGGTGGCCCTGGAGCTCCTGCTGTCAGGTTTCCCTAACGGGTCTGATTTCTGGGGCCCGACCCTGTTGCCTCTGCCTTCTCCCATCTGCCACCTTTGCCCAGGGGTTCCCGAATGTGTAAAGGGCGGAAGCCTGGCTCCCACTTTCTCCAAGTGCAGGCTCTTGACGGGAGGCTGAGTCTCCATCTCCAGGATGCCGGGAAATCTTAAGCCCCAGCAGTGGAGAGCACTTCGGCAGGGACGGCTCGCTCAGGTGCACGGCACTGATGAGTGCAGGCTCTCTTGCCGTGAACGGGAAGAGGTTTGCAGCCTTTGTCATTAAAAGCTCCTGTTTTGGTGTGAAATCCCAGCTTCAGAAGTGCTGCCGGGAGGCGGCAGGGACAGAAAGCTGCCTCCAGGAGCCAAGTCAGTGAAGCAGCCAGTGTGGGGATCATGGCCTCTCCCCTGCCTGCCATCCCACCTGCTCCACTCCATGTGGTGGGTCAGCAGGGCCAGGGGGCATCCTCGTGGTGGCCTGCCAGGACCCTGATGGCTTCCTGAGCTTTGTGGAGAAGCCCCCTGAGGCCCCCTTCCCAGTCATCCCCACTTCCCTGGGTGTCCCAAGCTGACCCCTCCTATACTGACCATTGAGTTCTCAGCAGGCCCAGCACTATTCTGAGCACCTTTCCTGCGTTAAACAAGGCCAGAATCCCAGCTTTCAGTGAGGTAGGCGCTGCTGTTGTTCTCACAGATAAGCAAACTGAGGCACAGAGAGGCAACGTAGTTTCTCACAGTCACCCAGGCAAGAAGGCAGCAGAGCCGAGATTTGGGCTCCAGCAGTCGAACTCTGGCACCCGCATGCCCACCGCCTCTGTACGCACTGGCCGGGGCCACGTGCTGGGGCCGGGAGGGTGAGTTTTGCTCTGTGGTGACATCAGGCTGAATAAGAGGCATCTCCCTGCAGCTTTCATGTTTCTCCAGGATTTGGTGGCATGGAATTGTTTTCATGTTAAAAAGTGTACACATATAAGGAGTGAAATGCAAAAATTAGCCTGACGCTTTTAAAGGTCAGACAGGAGCATTGAAGACAAGGTGGGCCAGGTGCAGTGGCTCATGCCTGTAATCCCAGCACTTTGGGAGGCTGAGGTGGGTGGATCACCTGAGGTCAGGCGTTCCAGACCAGCCTGGCCAACATGGTGAAACCTTGTCTCTATTAAAAATACAAAAATTAGCCAGGTAGTAATCCCAGCTACTCGGGAGGCTGAGGCAGGAGAACCGCTTGAACCCGGGAGGCAGAGGTTGCAGTGAACCAAGACTGTGTCGCTGCACTCCAGACTGGGCGACAGAGCGATACTCCATCTCAAAAAAAAAAAAAGCTGAATTTTCGGGGGCCAACTGGGGGAGGGCACCTTGAGTGTCTAAGGTCCTGCCCTTTACCACTGATAGGAGTTTCTCTGGAGGCCTCACCAAATGCTGAATTGGCACAGAAGCCCCTGGGAAAGTGAAGCTCTCGGTGGTGGCAGGTGGCCTTCCCTTCTTGTCCCTTCTCCCTTCCCGCCTGCTCCTCTGCATCTGTTAGGCCTGGCCCATTGTCTTTCGGGGGCAGTTTCCACGTGGGGATTCAGTGTCCAGGAGAAGGGAGATTTTCTCTGTGAGCACAGGAAGATTCTTTTCGAGTCTGAAGCTCAGTGAACAGAATCCCTGCTGGGAGGACGGTTATGTTCCGTAAATCAACTCTCTAGTAGCCCCAGATCTTTCTTTGAGGAGTGGCCTGTGTGGTCACGGGTAGACGGTCACTGCACGGCCACCCAGCCCCAGTTCCAGCCGCCTGTTCAAGAAACCAAGAAATCAGGCTGTCGGGGCCCTGGCTCACCCTCCAGCAGCAAGGGTGCTTGGGGCTGTGGTTGAGTTCTGGGATGGGACTCAGTCCCCTTACTGGGGTTGTGCCTAAGGACCTGTGACCCACCAGTGTTTCACCCAGATCCCAGGACCCCAGGCAAGCTGGGCTTGCCAGTTCTGTTGGCTCACCCATGCCCTAAAATTTGGGGCAGCAGTGGGATTTCCTCTTGGAATGTCCGCTTGGTCCTGCATAGACATGCAAGGGTGGAGAATCTTCCAGGCGTCTGCATTCGCAGGTTTGAGCGATGCTTTCTCCTCGCTGGCCTCAGTTTCCTCCTCTGTGAAATGGGGATCGAGCCAGAGGCTCTCTCTGTCTACAAGAGTTCTAAGTGTGCCTGGTCCTCTGGCTTCACCAAACCACTTTCCAGCCATAGCTGGGTTTGCCAGGGCAGGGGCTCCAGCCGGGGACCTGGGGGGTGTGGTCAGAGCAGGCTCAGGACCCAGGAGAATGTGGGCAACCTCTGAGCCGGGGAGGCTGGGTTCGTCTCCTGGCCGGACCACTACGCACTTGGGGGAAATGATACAATTCCTTTCCCTTTGGTTTGCTTGACTCTAAAATGGGGCTGGTGATGGTTTCTAGCTCTAGGCTATGGTGCGGTCCCACAGCATATTTAATCGAAACGGAAACTTTTCAGGAAATTTTAGTTTTTCTTTTCCATGAGTCTGATGTTTAGTTTTAATCAAACCCTCCTTGGCGTCCCTTCATCCTGTCTGCCTATCTTTCAGGGCCCTGAGCCTAGGGTGTCCTGGCATCAGATGGGAAATGTCAACTCCAGGCACAAAGGACACAGCAGTTTGTATTCAGTCAGTGACTGCTTTCAAGTTAGAAGGTGGATGTCATTTTGCAGGGGCCCGATTCAGACCCAGAGGCTCCTAGACGGATTTAGCTGATGTTTGATACTGAGTGAGGGATTTCAGGGATCCATCAGCCATCGTCTCTGAGTTAACTGTCCAGGGGGCGAGCTTTGCTGTGCAGGATTTTCCTCCCTTACTTAACCTCTTGGGCTCAGCAGGTCCCTTTAATTCAGCCCACAGCTTTGGGTATCTCTGCCTGTGTTTGTGGGCCCCCAGGTGTGTTGTCCCTGGTTTCTGGGGTCCCGGGGACCTTTGCTCTGTCTCTAGTACTTTGGCACTCCTGAGTCATGTGGTCTCCTGCCATGCTGTGAGCAGGGGTTGTGCCTTCTTGTCTCTGTACCCAGTCCCACCTACACTGTCTCAGGGAGGGTGCTCAGAGGGCCTAGGGGGAAGCAAGGGCCCCCACCCCATTCATGGCCTCCTACCAGGGCCAGTGGTGAGTCTGGGCTCAGGGTGCTCCCACAGGTCAGGCCTGCAAGGTGACAGCAGGCACTTCTGTGCACGTGGCCAGCCATTGACAAAGGAGGGAGCTCTTGTCCCTAGAATGGAGACAAGTGAATAAACATTTGTAATTGGAATGTTCCTTCTACCCAAGGGGCTCTTTAAGTAGCTGGCTTGTGGGGAGAAAGAGGTGGAATCTGCATGGAATTTGCAAATATTCATGCTCCTTCAGCTCTGAGAGCTTTCTCTCTTAATAACGGAAATTTGTTCTCACTCTAGGAGTGGCACAAACGGAATCTGCGTGGCTGACATGAGCCTTTATTTAGGATAATTCCAGATAAACAGCTCTGTGACCCGGTAAGTGCCTGTGCTTGAAACATCTCAACCTCACTCTGTTTTGGAAAAATTGTTTTCCAGCTTGGGTTGAGGTGGATGTCTGTGGGGATGTCTGCCCCGCACTGTCCCTGTCCTGAGCCCCCGCTGCCCTGGGATGGTCCCCTGGGGGCAGGAGATGAGATGACGTTCCTGCCTGAAAGTCTCAGGTTATGGGTCCAGGGCTGTGCTAATTTTCAAGATTTTTCCCCTCAGCCCTTTAATGCTTTCTGGGCTTCTCCTCTCCAGGATGAGAGCTGGGGACAGCGACTCTTTTAGTTGAGGTCAGGGGTCAGAGTTGGCATCTTTGGACTGGGTTTGCATTGCCAGGAGCTGGCGGGGTTTTCAGAATATGTCTGGGTTGGCCGCTGGTTATTCTATTAGAGTCTGTTGGTTCTAGAAACCCTGGTCTGGTCGGCTGTTGGTTTGCTAGGACTACTATCACCACGTGCCCCAGTCTGGGAGACTTGAACGGCAGAAATTGATTTTCTCATCATTCTGGAGAAATCTGAGATGCAAGTGTGGGCAGGGCTGTGGGGAAGACTGTTCCCCCTGCATGTCTCTGTCCAAATTCTCCCTTTTGTAAGGACACAGTCTTACTGGATTAAGGCCTGGACTAATGAACTCATCTTAACTTGTTCATCTACAAAGACTCTATTTCCAAATAAGATCACATTTGGGTGCTGGGGGTGAGGACTTCAAGATCTGTTGGGAGACACCATTCACCCATAACATCTTTCTAGAAGGAGCGCTTGTCCCCAGCAGGAAATGACGGCAAGCATTTCCGGGCTGAACTGTTTCGCGGTGGTGCTTGTACGGGGCGTTCCACCAGCTGGGCTTTCTGATGGACTGCTGTTACTTTCCTGCAGACAGAGGAGGGGGCCTTCTCAGAGTGAAGAGGGCTGGGAGGCAGAATGCAGAGTGCAGAAGCAGGTGTCAGAGCACTGCTGTGAGCTCAGGTTGCAAAGCCAGAAGGCCTGGGTTCAAACCCCAGCTCTGCCGCCTACTTGCTGTGTAACTCTAGAAAAGTGACTTAACCTCTCTGAGCCTCTCCCGCCCTCAATCTGTGAAAGAAGGGCTTTTTGACTTTACAGGGGCAGATGCAGGCAAAGTTCCCAGCATGTGCCTGACCCTCCCCAGGCTCCGGACACTGGGTTCCTGGGGCTTTTGTGTTCAGTGTTATCCTCAGTGTCCCTGAGGCCCATGCTGTCCCAGCTAATCGCACCTCATGGCACCCTGGGCTCTGCTGGGAGCAAGGCTCCCTCAGCAACAGGTTTGGGATCTCAGTCTGGGCTGCCCTTTTTCTGAGGGGACCTCAGCTATCAGAGGCCCAGCATTGGGAGACAAAGTCAAAGCCCAGCGTGGGGGCAGAGCCACAAGGGTCGTGTCGGAAACCAGGGGCAGGGACTGCCACAAGCGCTCTCGGGCCCTGGTGGGGTGGAGGTCTCTCTTGTTTGCTTCAAGACATAAAGGAGAAGAGTGCCAGTCTCCAGGGGTAGGCGGGGGCATGGGATTCCGCCACAGCCCCCTCCCTCCACAGGAAGGAAGGAAGTGCCGCCTCAGCCACGCGACAGGGCTCCATGGGGATGAGGGGAGACTGTGGAGAGCGGGAGAGGAGCAAGTCTGCAATGCAGATAGACAGACAGACAGAGAGACAGACAGACAGAAGGTGGAGTTCCAGGCAGGCCAGGCCCAGGTCTCAACACATGAGCCTCTCTGGGGCCAGCTGGTGAACAAGAGCTGGGGTCCTCTAGGCACAGAGTGGGGACTGGAGGGAGATCCTGGAATGCAGAGGCCATGATACCTGGGATGCACTGCTGGAGGAAAATTTTAACCTGGACCTGGGTGTAGCCTCATCCCAGAAAGTGAAGGGCTGTCCCCAGAGGGCAGGCTGGAGCAGGGGTTGGTCACAGGCTACGGGTGGATGCAGAGAGGCCGCCGGTGCTGGCCCCGTCTGACATTTACTGCCCATCCCGAACAGGGCCCTCTCCTGTGCATCTCTCTCTCTGTCTCTGTCTCTATCTATGTCTCTTTCTCACTTTCTCACTGTTTCTATCTCTAGCTCTGTCTCCCTCTGTTTCTGTATCTGTATCTCTCTGTCTCTGTTTCTCTCTGTCTTTGCCTCTGTCAGTCTGTCTCTGTCTCCACCTTACCGTCTTTATGTCTGTTCTTCTCTGTCCCTTTTTCCATCTCTCTCTCTTTCTCTGTGTCTCTGTCTCTGTGTCTCTCCATCTCTGTGTGTCTCTGTCTCTTCCTCTGTCTGTCTTTGCATCTCTCTGTCTCTTTGTCTCTGTCCATCTCTCCCTTTGTGTTTGTCTCTGTGTCTCTCTGTCTCTGTTTCTCTGTGTCTTTCTGTTTTTCTCTGTATCTGTCTCTCCAGAGACATACACACAGAGGGAAAGATAGAGAGTCTCTCCATCTCTGTGTTTCTCTGTGTCTCTGTCTGTTTCTGTCTCTGTCTGTCTGTCTCTCTGTCTGCCTCTTTGTCTCTCTGTCTCTGTCTCTCTGTGTCTCCCTGTCTCTGTCTTTCTGTCTCTCTGTGTCTTTCTCTCTGTCTGTCTCTGTCTCTCTGTGTCTCCTTGTCTCTGTCTCTGTCTCTTTGTGTCTCTCCATCTTTCTCTGTCAGTCTGTCTCTCTGTCTGTCTCTCTCTCTCTCTCTCTGTCTCCCATCTCTTTGTCTCTTCACGTACTGAGAGCTGCACTGCCCTCTCTCTGGGGTCATTGCTCTCCCCTCTCGGGGATCGTTGCTGTCCTCCTCTCTTGCCCTCTTCTTCACTGTGCATCTACTCCAGGGCCAGGAGCCCCTGGAAGGCAGGGATTTAGTCTGTGCTATTCACGGCTCCCTCTGATGCATGAGCCTGGCATACCACAGGTGCTCAATAAATGCCCGTGGAGTATTGTTAGATGCCCAGCGGCCGCACCTTGAGCTGAGTGACTGAGCCATGAGGCTGTACCCTGAGGGACTGGCACCTTGATGGGCTCTGTGGGGTCCACTCGTTCCTCCTGTGGAGTCGGGAGCTTTCGGGCCTGTGGCGTCCCCACCCACGTGGTGTTTGTGCTGGGCTTGACAGGCATCAGTTGCTGTGGCAGGGGCCCAGGGCACCATGGGAGGGAGGGACTGGCCCCTGGTGCTCTGTCCCAATCCTGGTGCCTTGGCAGCTCCATGTTCCTGCTGGCGGCAGGAATGCACAGCCAAGAAGGTGGCTGTCCCCTCTCACTGGCCTGTGTGCAATCCAGGGGGGACAGAGAAAGAAGAACCAAAGGCTCTGGGGCTCACTCCCTCCTGGTAGTGCTCATCCCAGGCCCAGAGACCATCTCCCAGTGATTGGTTTTGCTGGAGGACAGCCCCGGCCTGCAGGACCAGGTGCACCTGAGGCCCTTCTCCCAGGCAAAAGCCGGGGACCCTGGGCTGAGGTGGGTCTGAGTTTGCACCATGTGGCAGCTGCTCCTGAGGGTGCAGGGCTGGGCAGTTGTTTGAATTCCCAGTGGCGTTCATGTTCTCATCTGTAAGACGCAGCCAATACGAACCCCAATGCTGCCCGGCTCACGTGGGCCTCATGAAGGATGAAGGGAGGTGGCTGCAGCCCTCTGTGAACTGCAGCTGTTATCTCTGTCCACACTGCATTTGTGAGTCTTGCTGGGGCTGGGCGGGGGCACTGCTGGAGCCAGAGAGGACGATGTCCACTGCTCAAGAACGTGGATCTTGCCCAGGCCCCCCTCTGCAGGCATCAGACAGAACCGACGGCCCTGGGGATCAGCCCAGCACTCCACGGACAGACCCCCAGAGGCTCCCACTTGGTCTTCTGCCCATGGGAGTCATGCGTCCACCTCGAGGGGCGAACAGTCCTCGGGTCCAGGTTCTGAGCTCCTTAGTGCTGTGCTGTTGGGGACTTTCTAGCCACATAGGGGACTTTGTTGCATTTGGAAGACTTGCCACTTGGGGACTAGCATGTGAGCCCCGGGCCATCTGCTGGTGAGGCCTCCCTTGTCTTGAGTGTGCACAGGGAGCTCTCCCAAGCACAGGCAATTCTGGCCCTGGCCCTTGGCTCTCCAGGACACTGTAGCCTCTCGCTCGGTGTTCTGGGGTCCTGTGAACACTATCTGGCCTCTCTAGGTCCCCAGGGGTTCACTGGCAGCGCGGGCCGGCCTATACGGGGACCCTGAGGCTGCCCATCAGAGACACCCCCATGGGACCAGTGGTGGGTTTGGTCATGCGGCTTCCTCGGTCCCCCATTCCTAGGGCAGTGCTGCTTTAGTGGCTGGTTGTAGAAGTCTCCAGTGTGGTTCCGCACACAGGGCAGCATCCCTGCAGTCCTGGGCCCCAGGCTGCCCTGAGGACTGTTGAAGAGGAGCCACCCTGGCCCCCAAGCACTGGGACCCTCACAAGGACCCGCCCAGGCCACCCGTGCCTGATGATACCAAGGGACATTAGACCTCTGGCAGCACAGATGTCACTCGAGCTCTGCAGGGAAACGCAGCCAGGAGAACCCCCGCTAGCTCCCTGGGACCTGGGGAGCTGTCATCATTCATTCAGACCCACCTCAGAGACCCAGTATCCTCCAGGGTGAGCAAAAGGGTCCCCCAGTCTGGAGGAAGGAGCCGGCAGAAGGAGAGCACGGCCGGCCAGCGGGGACCACGGAGCAGCCACTTCCCTCAGCTGAGAAGCAGAAATCAAGGGGTCAGGCTGAGACAGGGCCAAGCCCAGGTGGAGAAGGCAGTGCACCCTTGTCCTCGCCCGCTGAGCACGTGTCACCCGGAGGGGAGAGGGGGGCCCTGAATGGACACCGAGCAGGAAGGGAATAACTGTTGAGCGCCGTGCCAGGCGCGGTGCTGAGCACTTCCCATCACATAGCCCCGCTTAGCTCCCAACAGCCCTGCCAGGGAAGAGCTGCTACCCAGTCCATTTAACAGGTGGGGAAAGGGAGGCCAGAGGTGAGGAAACTGCCGGAAGTGGCACGACTCGTAGACAGCAGGGCTAGGTTCACCCCCGGCTCTTCTGACTCCAACACCCATTTGCTTCCCTCCTCCCTCTCTCCCTCCTCCCTCTCCCTTTCTCCCTCCTTCCCTTTCTCCCTCCTTCCCTTTCTCCCTCCTCCCTCCCTCCTCTTTCCCTCTTCCTTCTCCTGTCTCTCTCCCTCCCTCCTTCCTTCCCTCTCTCCTCCCTCCCTCCCTTCCTTCCCTCTCTCCTCCCTCCCTCCCTTCCTACCTCCCTCTTCCTTCTCCTTCCTCCCTTTCTCCTCCCTCCCTCTTCCTTCTCCTTTCTCTCTCTCCCTCCCTCCCTCCTCCCTTTCTCCCTCCCTTCCTTTCTCCCTCCTCAATTTCCTTCTCCCTCCTCTCTTTCTCCCTCTCTCCCTTCCTCCCTCTCCCCCTCCCTCCCTCTCCTCTTCCTTCCCTCCCTTTCATCCTCTTTCCCTCTTCCTGTCTTTCCTCCCTGCCTTTCTCCCTTCCTCCCTTCCCCGCCTCCTTCCTCCCTTCCTGCTGTTGGTCTATTGCACAGCCTTCTCTGCACTTGCTTTGAGAAGAGGCTCTGCCTTGGGACTTCCAGGCCTGCTTAGAGGCTTCAAGCTTTCTGAGCCCCAGAGCCTTTGATTCTTCTTTCTCTGTCCCCCCCTGGATTGCACACAGGCCAGTGAGAGGGGACAGCCACCTCCTTGGCTGTGTCAGGTTACCTGACTTCTCTGTTAGGGATGTGAGAAGGGGCAGAGGGAGCCCTTGGTCCCCACCCAATTCCCTGGGTCACTGAGTGCTGCTTCCTAAAGGCAGGCCTGTGGCAGGGGCAGCCCTGGCTCCTCACATCTGGGTAAGGGAGCGGCCTTCTCAGGTGTCTCTGGGCTCCCCAGAGTTCCCTGCTGATGTTACTCCATGTAGTCTTGGAACCCCGTGGAAGATCATGGCCCACGGCTTCCTCCAACAGGGATCTGGGCCCCACACTGGAACTACTCAGCCCCAGCGGCAGGTGGGCAGCGTGGTCCTGCTGAGTCCTGCGCAGATCCACCCCGAGCTCCTCTGCTGGCTCAGGTCTGGGTCTGGGCTGCAGCTCAGGCAGGCAAAGGAGCAAAGCCGGCTGCGGCACCTGGTGCGCTCCTGACTGACAGCTTGGCAGGTGCAGCCCTCACCCTGCCTCTGCGCTCTGACTTTCCGGGTAAGGCGGGTCACATTGCACACCGCTGCCCTCGCCGTTTCAACTGTAAGTCCCCTGATTTGGAATAACAGTGACTTGCATATTTGAGGAGCTCAAGAGGGGGAAGTTTAATAAGATGCCAACTGAGTAAATGCCAGTTGCTTCAAAAAAAGCAATTTAAATTGTTCAGTGGATACACGTTTGGGAAGCCTACGAAGCCTGGGAAGCCCGCCTGCTGCCACCATCGTGCTGGGCTCTTCTCGGTGCCTGTCTGATGGCTGCTGTCAGCGGCTGCAGGCTGTTTGCTTCCAGAAATCATGCAACAGACAAAACTGGAGGTCCCTGCACTTGGTGCAATGTTGGCTCCCCGGGAGCTGCGCTCAGAAAGCACCAGCACTGACATCATGATTGAGACCAGGGCTCAGAGTCCAGGGTCCAGGTGCTGCCATCAGTGGCTCAGGGGCTATGGATGGGATGGCAGAGCCCTTCCAAGTCTAGGGCCTGGCCAGGGACCCAGGGCCAGGTCAGCATCCCTTGTCTGCAGTGCCGATTGGTTGGGCTCTGGGCAGACAGGCCTCAGCCACTTGCTTGTGGATGGTGGCAGGACTGTCGTGGCCAGAGGATCCCTGGTGCTAACTGGCCTCCCCTGTCAGCTGCTCCCTCAGCAGAAAAGGGAGCAACTACAGGGCAGCCTTTCTTGGAGCCCGGCTCTTCCCTTCTGAACGCCTGCAAAAGGTGCTGGGTGCTGGCCACGCTGCCCTGCCCACCTGGCTCTGGCACCCTCAGAATCCTTTGCAGGGGTTCTCCCAAGTATGGGGAGCTCCTGGACCAGCGCTCTCCTCCTTAGGGTCTGGGAGTTAAGTCCATGTCTTGGTGCCATGACCCATGGCTGCCACCAGGGGTCAGCAGGCCCACGGCGGGCTGCAGGGTGGACGCTGTGGCCAGAGCAGCAGCAGGGACAGGAGGTCTGAGGGGTGAAGCCGGCAGCAACCTGGACACAGGTGTTGGCTGGTGTCTTGGAGGTCACCTCTGGCCAGGCCCTCTGGCTGGCTGAGCTGTGGTCTTTAGCCACCAGGGGCATTGAGGGTGTCAGCTGCCTTGGAAAAGCTACAGGGGTCCCAGGAGCTGATTCTGGTGCCTCCTTGGGGACCCCAGGCAAAGCACAGTGCTCATGACCATCATGACCAGGGTGGCGTTTGGAGTCATTCCAAGCAGGCTTTAAATCCTGTGTGGCCTTGGGGCACTTCCTTTACCTCTCTGAGCCTCAGGTAACTTTCCATCTGTAAAACGGGAGAAATCATCAAAGGGCTGTTGGAAGGATCCGACAAAATAACACATGCAAAGAACTTAGCACAGGCTGGCGTGACGCAGTCACGCAATAAACCATACGATTGTCATTCCTGTCATCAATAGAGTTTTCAGGGGGATCGTCCTTTCTGTCGTCGTCTTCTCCAGGATGCTCCTGCTGGCTTTTAATGTTTCTAATCTCCTGTTGATTATTCCTGGGGTTTCAGCCAAATAAGCACTGCCAATTAAAGCTCTTGCTGTAGCGCCGAGTGGGGTTGCCATGGCAATGGGAGCAGGGATTTTACTTCTTTCTTGGAATACACACACACGTGTGTGAGTCTTTTTGTGGGTTTCTGCCCGTGTGTCTAGCTGTTACCAGAACTCCCTGCTGCGGAGCCGGAGGTGGCAGGTGGGAAGAGAGAGGGAGGAAAGTGGGACGTGGGGTGCGGTGTGGGGGCCCCTCCTCCTGCACGGAGCCCCCTTCAGCCTGGGAAGCCTTTGCCTGGGATGCTGCAGCCAGCGTTGCGAGGGAACGAATGTGGGTTTCCCCGTGCAAACTTGCTCTGCCCTTGCAATGGCCTCAGGGGCCCTGTCCAGCCTGGTTGGCAGGATGAGGCTGTGCTGGGTGACAGATGGCCCTGCCTGAGTCTTCAGAGCGTTAGAGATGTGTGTGTGTCTGTGTGTTGTCCCTGTGTGTATTTGTGTATGTGTCTCTGTGTGTTCCTGTGTGTCTGTATCTCTTTTTCTGTGTATCTGTGTGTGTGTCTGGGCTTGTGTGTGTCTGTGTGTATTTCTGTGTGTATTTCTGTGTGTGTCTCTCTGTGTGTGTATCTGTGTCTCTTTCTCAGTTTGTGTGTCTGTTCCTGTATGTGTCTCTGTATGTCTCTTTGTGTGTACATGTGTGTGTCTCTGTACCTGCGACTCTGCGTGTGTGAGTGTGCGTGTGTGTTGGGGGGCTTGAGTTGGTCATTCAAGCTGAATCTCAGACAGGCTACAGGATTTTAAACTCAACTCAGGCCTGGGGTTAATTGAGGTCCAGGGAGGGGCTGAGCTGGAACCAGAGCAGGGGCTCAGTCCGACCTCCGGCTTCTCTGAATTCCAGATGCAGTCAGCATCAGGCCTACCCCGTGTCAGCACTGGGAGCTCCTGGAACAAGGGCTGGCTCTTGCATGTGGGGATTGGCTGGAACTTTTTTCAGTTTAAAAAGGTCAAAGTAGCTTGAGTAAAATTAAATAAATACATGGAAGAAAGAAAGAGAGAAACGAAGGAAGGGAGGGAGGGAGGAAAAAAGGAAGGGAGGGAGGAATAAAGAAAGAAAAAGAAAGAAAAAAAGAACACAGCCCCAGGTGCACATAGAGACGCTGCGCTGGGGCCCAGTTACCCAGGGTCAAGGCCCAGCCAGCTTCACGCAGAGCTGGATCTGGCTGTGTGAGCGTGGCAGGCCTGACTTTCTCCAGGAAGTGTTTGGTGCCCTGTTGCTGGGGTGGAGCCGGATGGCTCGTGTGAAGGGCAGAGCTTCTTGCTGGTAGCGTGGACACAGCAGATCTCATGGAAGGATGGGACCAGCCTTGCTGGAGTCCAGCACCCAGGCCTGGGCCACCCCGGGCCTGGGGACGTTGGTCTTTGGCTGGGTCTGGGTCTCCTTTCCCCAGGGCTAGGGTGGGTAGTGAAAATGGATGCACAGTGCCCAGGACCACATGGGCAGAGGGGGAGGCTGCCCCCAGGACCCTGCATCCACACCTGTGGGACGGGCTCGCCTTCGCTGCTAGGTGAGGAATGCCTCACTGAGGACAGAGCTTCATGTTCTGCAACCGTGATGTGCCCTGCAGTGTGCAGGGGCTGATGGAGGAGCCGTGGGCTAGGCTCTCTGTGAGCCTGTGATCTCACCACCCCGGCACCTCTGCACTGAGGGGAGGCAGCAAGAGAGGGGAGCTCATCTGGAGGAGTCAGTGCCAGCTTTGAGAAGCCTTAGCCCCTTTTAGACACCCGGAGGCTGGGAAGCCCCAGTCTTCCCCAGCTCCCTCCGTGGGGATTGGTATGAGCAGGTCCTGTCCTGCCCAGGAAGCAGCTTCCTTGGATTTGGAAGGCAGGAGCCTTGGAGGGAGGTGCCAGCTTGCCTTGAGTTGGCTGAGGAGGGGGCAGCCCCTCCAGGGGTCATACGATGGGCTAGGCAGAGCATAACTTCCAACTGCTATTGCCGGACTTGCTTGGAAATGCCCCGGGTGCTGAGGGCTCTGAGGGGCCTCAGGCAGCCCATGTGGCCAGCGGTCTCTCCCTCTCAGTTGAGATTCCACGTTCAGGAACTGTGTCTTCTTCGCTGCTGACATCACAGAGCCAGCCCAGCTGGGTGGTTGGTGAAGGCCAGGAGCCCAGCTGATGGGGCCATGGTGGACATCCTGCTGGGAGTGGCGGTGTCGGGGCTGTAGTCAGGGGTGCTGGGGAAGGGACCCCGACATCTCTCACGAGGTGAGAGAGGTCCTCAGTGGCTGGTGTTTGTGGACAGTTTTCACCTTGCTGAAGATGAGCCACCTAGACGTGACATCTGCGGGACTGAGGCGGTGCTGTGGGGAGAAGGGGACCAGGTCACTGCTCCTGCACTCGGGGAAGTCACAATATGCAGCACACATGCCATTTCCTGAAGACACGTGCCTGTCTTGCCAGGCAAGAGACTATGACTGTAATAATTAAAGAAAGAGGAGAGAAACACGAAGGGTGGCTGTACAATCAATAGGGACAGGTTTATTTTAAATAAACCTGAGAGGGGCAGCTGGCTGAGTTAGGTCAGAGCCACACTCTTTTATGGACTAAGAGGTTTTAAGGACTTAGGGTGGGAGAGTTTATTAGAAGCTTGGACTGCTTCTGTGTTTTTTTGCTGTGCTTATTTGAGAGGGAGAGTTGTGTGTGTATTTCCATTCTTTAATTCTTACAACGACCTCACCTCTTATGAGGCTCCCCCTGTGCCAGGCAGTGCATGGAGCTCCTCACATTATCCTCATGGAGGCCCCGTGGGCAGGTGTGAGGTGCCTGGCAGACAGTGAGGTGCCAGGCATACATAACTTGTCCAAAGTCCCACATCGCGGGTGGCGGGAGCCATAACCACTGTTTTCAAGGAGCTCCTCCTCCTCCTCAGGGCCCAAACAGCACTGGGCACATCAGGAAGTGGGTGGTAGGGTGGGCTGAGGGCCTGGGCTGGCCCCATGGGCTCATCTCTTTTCCCTAGACTAGGCACCTGCAGCAGGGGTGAGGTCTCTTGAGGGACTCCAAAGCCTGAGGTGCAGCCTCCAGCTCAGCTTGTTCCTCCGTCAGGGCCAGGTGGGAAGGTGAGGAGTGGACTCAGGGCAGACAGGTGTGGGCAGGGGCGTGCTGCCCGCTTCATCCAGGAAACCAAAGGGATGGAGACAGGGGTGACTCTTGAGGTTCTCCAAGGTGTCCATGAGTGGGAAGCACCCCCCTGCCCAGGCAAGAGGTGGGCATATCAGTGGGGCCTGCACTGCTTGGGCGGAGCCAGAGATATTCTGAGGGGCATTGACCCCACTGCTCCTGCTGCCCACTTCCCCTGGTCCCCAGTCAATCCTCCCGTCACCTCATCAGGCCCTGCACAGCTCAGAGCAGCAGTTGAAGTTCATCCTGGGCACGTGTGCAAGCCCACCTGGGCTCCCAGCCTTGTGTGAGGCCTGGGCTCATCTGGGGAAGGGGCTAGCTGCTCATCACCAAAGGAGTGCGGAACCAGACAGCCCTTCCCCTGGCCTGGCAGGAAGCCGGTGAGGAGGTAGATGGTTTTGCCAGAACTCCCCAACTTCCTCCTCACCTCAGGAATGGAAGACTGTGCCTGGGCGTGCATGGTGTGTGCTGGCACGTGTGTGTGTGCATTTGTATGTGTGCATATGTGTGCTGACATGCACATGTGTGCATGGAAGTACATTTGTAGATGCATGTGTGTGCACACGTGTATACGCATGTGTATGTGTGCACATGTGTGCATACACATGAATACACATGTATGCATATGTACATTAATGTGTGTGTGTGTGCACATGTGTATTTAGTACATTTGTGAGACAAGGGCTGGGCGCTGTGCCTCTGGACCCTCACCTGGCTCCAAGTGGAGCTGGGCAGCGTCCTTGCGAAGAGCTCCTGCCTTTTGAAGCCCCAGGAAGGGAGTCAGGACTGAATTTGTGCTGGGTGGCAGTAGCAGTTCCTAAATCTGCCTCTTTATAAGGATCGGCTGCAGAACTGGTTACAATTATGCCATCCTTGGCTGCATCTCCGACCTCTCTTCGGTGGGGCTTATGATGCTGTAGTCGACGAGCTTCCCCCAGGTGGTGCTGATGTTGGGTGCTCACTCAGCCCAAGGCACCCACTGCAGAGCCCCCAGGAAGCCAAAGCCCCCGCTTGTTGACCACAGTTGTTTCTCTGCCTTCCTCTGATGTTTGGTTTCCTTGATAAACCACGTATTTCTCAAATACTTGATAAGTTTTCAAGCTGTTTATTGCATTGTTGTTTAGATAAAACAGGTAGAACATTTTGGATTTCTTTTATTTGTGGGAGGAGGCCTTGCTTTTTAACCCTCTGTGGTCTATTTCGAAGACCAGTGCTCTTGGAATATTTTCTTTTACATTTTGGAAATTTACATTAAGCTTCTTCGTGGTGATTCTTTGGCTTTGAAAGTGATGAGTTTTGTTTTCTGAATGAACCAGGGATTCACTGAATCAAGAGTTTGACAAGCAGGATGAGATGTGGGTCCTGGGAATTCAGCCCAAAGGGCCAACAGCATCTGTTGTTGGGATGAATCAACTTCTCTCCTTTGCATCCAGAATGGTTCTAGCTATTTGGGACAACTGAGAAAATAGTCACTTACATCATTTTTGTGTCAGTGGTCCAGATGAGAAACCTGGTTGAGAAGCCTGTGGAAATTGTCTTCCAAGATGTTGACCCCGGAAAATTAGGGATTTACCCAAATGTCTGTATCACGGACTTCCCCTCCCCCCATCCAGAAATCTTAGCATCTCTGGAATCTTTTTGGGTTTCCATTGGCGTTCCCTTTCCCATGGGTGGAATATCAAATATTCTTTGGTTTGTTTTAAAACCATCTCCTCTGAGCCCCAAGGAAGTCTTGTGGTCACTGGTGTGCCTTTGAAGGGTAACTGCTTTCTGTCTAGTTACATTTCCATTCTTTGGCCACACACCTTTTGTCTCTGGATAAAAGGATTTAGGGAGACTTAACTGCTTTAGCTTGGCTTCTGTGACCATTTTCGTTTTCTGTCTCAGGTCTTTCCTCACCAGGATACCACACCCAGTCCTATGCTTGGACAAAATTATTCTCTTGCCCTCCTATTTAACTGGTAGGGCAAGAAACGCTAGTCATTCCACTGTGCGAGACTCATGACACTTCTCCTCCTCCTTCAGAGACACTGGAAGCTCAGCCTCCTGCCCCTCAAAGCTGCTCCTACCTCTGGGTCCTCCTAGTCCTCAGGAGGCTTCTGGTCCCAGGCCATCTCTCTCCCTCCTGTCTGTCCTTTTCCCCCTGCTTTGCTGCATGGAGGCTACTCTCAGGTCTGGCTTCTGTCTGCCCTGGGGTCTGGCTCAGGCCGTAGGCTCTGGAAGGGAGGCTCTCCCTCTCCCATTAGCTGGCAAATGGTCCTGGCCTTTCCCATCCCAGACCCCATCCCACTCTAGGCAGCAACGTCCCTGGACTCCTCACCCTCAGCTCCACCGCTGTTGCCCATCACACTGGGTTTCGCTGCCGTTTTCCCAACAGGACTGAATCCTCTCATCTTCATGAAACATCCCCAGCTGCTGGTAGAACTGGGCACAGAGGACGCACATGCTGTCTGCGTGTTGAATGGACAAATGGATGAACTTGCAGAAAGCCGAGGATGGAACCTCAGAATGTCTCATCTTTGTGTCTCATTTTCTGTCCCCTCCACTGTGCCTCAGGTCTTTTACTTCTGTGATGTGGGCTAGTGAGTTGATGTGAAAACACCCAGAATGAAGTCTTCTGGATTGTTCATTTGCATTATTGTTGCTGAGAAGCCAGGAGCATGCAGTAAAGTCCTTTCCAGAATCTGCACTTTGGCTCTCAGGAGGGAGCCACAATACCCCTGTGAGGACAGTGTAGTGGACACTGGTGGCTGTGGGTCTGTGTGGATGGCCACGGGAGTCGCCCAGAATGCACAGATCTGGTTGGGGGTGATGGGGAGGGAGTCAGTATGATTATTTCCAAACTGGATAGACATTTCCTTTATCCTCCTGGTACTCAGCTAGATGACATTTCCTGGACCCCCTTGCAATTAGGGGCAGCCAGGCGACTGCTTTCTGGCCATGGATAGTGGAAGGAACAGGCAAAGTGCACCCCTCCTGGTTCTGGCCCATGAAACCCTCACGGTGTGACTCTGGATGGAGGGAGAGTGACTCCAAGGACCCAGAGGATGGAAGGACCCTGGTCTGCTTGGGAGGGAGCCCCCCAGGAGCACCACCTATCCAGGAACACAAGTTTTGAATGGCTGCCTGGTGGTGAGATGTCACTTGGATTTTGTGAAGTCATTAAGGTGTTGGGATTGTTTGTTACGGTGGTTGGTCTGAGCTGACAAATACACTTTCTAAGTCTCTTTTGTGTCTGTGCTGTTCCTGTCCTGTAAGCTGCTGCCCAGCATTGACCTGACCAACTCTTCCCTATCTTTCAGGAAATAGTTCAGGTGCCACTTATTCTGGGTCACTTTCTCTGATCCTTATGGATCATCAGATGTCAGTTATCTTGGTTGCCCATTCCCTGGATTTACCTCTGTCATTGTGCGCTGTCCCTTGTGTCCTGAATATCTGTTTACTTGTTTCTCTTCCAGCAACCTGTGAGCACTTTGAAGGGTGGGAGGAGTAGAATATGCTGTGACCTTGGTGCCTGGCTTGGGACATGACAGAGGTGGTGTTCAATGTGCTCTTGCAAAGCTGGAGGGGAGGAAGGAAGGCTGTGGAGAAGGGGAGGTGGGGAGGAAGGGAGGGAGAGAGAGATAGAGGAAGAAAGAGATAGAGAAGAGAGAAAACTCCTCAGAGTCTTTGAGCATTTCTCTGAAATTACAGTAACAAAACAAAGATCAGAACACCCAAAATGCCCCAAATGTATACTTTTGGACACAACTGGATTTATATTAAAAATAAGACTTCTCTTCCAACGCCATCCAGCCATGAAGAGATTAGATCCTTTCCTCATGGGCCATGTAGGTTGATTTTTTCCATTTATGGGCTTGCTCTTAGTTCTGCCTTCACTCTTGCTCTTGCTAGTGCTCTTTCACTTCTCATCCAAACATCCATCTATCCATCCATCCATTATCCATCTGTCTGTCCATCATCCATTTATCATCCATCCACCATCCATCTATCAGTCACACATCAAGCATCCATCCATCCATCCATCCATCCATCCATCCATCCATCCATCCAGTTAACAAAAAGGTACTATGTGTGAAGTGCTGTTCAAAACAGATAAAAATCATTGCCATTAAACACAACAAAAGTCTATGCCTTCATGGAGCATATGTTTATTTATCCATTCTTCCCCTCTGACTCTATCTGTCTAATTTTTTTTTCTTTTTTTTTTTTTTTGAGACGGAGTCTCGCTCTGTCACCCAGGCTGGAGTGCAGTGGCCGGATCTCAGCTCACTGCAAGCTCCGCCTCCCAGGTTCACGCCATTCTCCGGCCTCAGCCTCCCGAGTAGCTGGGACTACAGGCACCCGCCACCTCGCCCGGCTAGTTTTTTGTATTTCTTAATAGAGACGGGGTTTCACCGTGTTAGCCAGGATGGTCTCGATCTCCTGACCTCGTGATCCGCCCATCTCGGCCTCCAAAAGTGCTAGGATTACAGGCTTGAGCCACCGCGCCCAGCCTATCTGTCTAATTCATTCATCCATCCACCCATCATCTATCCATCATCCATTCATCCAACTATCATCTATTCATCATCCATCCATCTCTCCATCCATTCATCATTCATCATCCATTCATCCATTATCCATCCATCACCCATCTAACCATTGTCCATTATCTATCCATCTATCCATCACCCATCCACCATCCATTCATCTATCATCCATCCATCCATCAGCCACCCATCATCCATCTATCCATCCATCTATCATCCATCCAGCTAACAAAAAGGTACTATGTGTGAAGTGCTGTTCAAAACAGATAAAAATCATTGCCATTAAAAACAACAAAAGTCTATCCCTTCCTCCTCCTGGAGCGTGCATTTATTTATCCATTCTTTTCCCCTGACTCTATTTAATTCTTTCATCCATCCATCCATCATCCATCCATCATCCATCCATCCAACTATCATCCATTCATCATCCATCAATCTGTCCATCCATTCATCATCCATCATCCATCCATCCATTCATCATCCATCATCCATTCATCCGTTATCCACCCATCATCCATCCATCCATCCATCATTCATCCATCATCCATATATCAACCATCCATCCATCATCCATTATCCATTCATCATCCATCCACCATTCATCCATCATCCATCCATCCATCATTCATCCCTCATCCATCTATCCACAATCCATCCACCATCCATCCATCATTCATCCATCTATCATCCAGCCATCCATTATCCATCCAACCATCATCCACCCATCATTCCATCCACCATCCATCCATCTATCATCCATCCATCATCCACCCATCACCCATCCATCCATCCATCTATCCATCATCCATCCAGGTAACAAAAAGGTACTATGTGTGAAGTGCTGTTCAAAACAGATAAAAATCATTGCCATTAAAAACAACAAAAGTTGGCTGAGCGCGGTGCCTCACGCCTGTAATCCCAGCACTTTTGGAGGCCAAGGCGGGAGGATCACGAGGTCAGGAGTTTAAGACCGGTCTGACCAACATAGCAAAAACCCTGTCTCTACTGAAAACACAAAGAAGTAGCCAGGTGTGGTAGTGTGTGCCTGTAATCCCAGCTGCAGAGGTTGCAATGAACTGAGATCGCGCCATTGCACCTCAGCAGCCCAGCCCGGGCCACAGTGTGAGACTCCATCTCCAAAAAAAAAATTCTATGCTCTCATGGAGCATACACTGATTTATCCATTCTTTCCCCCCACTCTATCTAATTCATTCATCCATCCATCCACCTATCCATCCATTCATCTATCTATTTATCTCTCTATGCATCCATCTGTCATCTATTTATCTGCCTATCCATTCATCCATCCATCTGCCTATCTATCTATGTGCCTAGCTATGCCTTTGTCTATCTATCCATTCATCTATCCACCTATTCAACTATCTATCTATCTATCTATCTATCTATCTATCTATCTATCTATCTATCTATCATCTGTCCATCCATCCATCCATCCACCCATCTCTTTCTTTTTCTTTCTCTTTCTTTCTTTTCTTTCTTTCTTTCTTTCTTTCTTTCTTTCTTTCTTTCTTTCTTTCTTTCTTTCTTTCTTTCTTTCTTTTTCTTTCTTTCCTTTCTTTTTTTCTTCCCTTCCTTCCCTCCCTCCCTCCTTCTTTTCTTTTCTTTTCTTTTCTTTTCTTTTCTTTTCTTTTCTTTTCTTTTCTTTTCTTTTCTTTCTTTCTTTCTTTCTTTCTTTCTTTTTCTTTCTTTTTCATTCTTTCTTTTCTTTATCACATAGCTGTGCTTGAAGTCAAAGCACATGACCATGTGACTGTCTTGGCCAAAGAAATATGAGCAGAAGTGATGTGTGCCATCACCGGGCAAAAGTTTAAGAGTCATTTCTTGTTATGCCACATTTCTTTTCCTCCTCCATATTCTGCAGCAATATCCTAGATGTTTCCTGCTTCATCAGATTGGGTCCAAGAGTGAGGAACACCATGATGCCCAGAGCACTCCCTGCAGCCTAACACCCACTGCTCCTGACATGTGGTGTGAGGAAGAGTCAGAGCTTTGCTGTACCCTGGTAGATTTTCCACTGTTGTTTCTGTAGCATAACTTGGCCTAATCTAGCTGATAGACACAAAGTGACAGGTTGTTTTCCAGATGGCTATGCCCGTTTACATCCCCTGTCCTCAGTGTTTGGGAATGTCTGTCTTCCTCTAACCTTACCTGCCTGGAATTGTATCTTTTAATTTATGAATTAAAAAAAAAATCAGTTTGAAGGTGAAAGGGAATCTCATTTTAATTTCCATTTCTTTGATTAGTAGGAAGGTTGAACGTATGTGTGATGGACATTTGCTCTTCGTATTAATCATTTTGCTGTGTGCTTACTATGTACTGGAAACACTGAACAGTGAGTAAGATGCAGTCTCTTTTCAGTTTAGCCCTACGTAGAAGAAATCAGCATTCAGCTCAAGTTTCAGGCATGCACAGTGCTGGGGAAGGAAATTCCCATATGGGATGGAAAGGTGCTGGGGTGGAGGTTCACTGCTGGGTGGAAAGCAGATTTACAAAAGGTGGAGGGGATTGGGCCGGTGAAGGCAGAGAAGGGCAGCGCAGAGTAAAGGGAGCTCAGGATGCCCACAGCCTGGTCAGCAGCTTCTGCTAGGCTGGCAGGCACAGGGCCACGTCTGATTTATCAATGTGTGCGTCCTGTCCTGCATCTCAGTTCACTGACGCCTCTGTTGCTGGTCTCCCACAGTTGCAGGTGGGTGGCGGGGCCAGGTGGGGTCCCTGTGTGCCCCACTCCGGCTTTGCCTGTGCTATGAGTTGGAGGCTCTGCCTCCTGACGTTTCTACTCAAAGCCCCTGCAGCTGGCACAGGCCTGTCCCCTGCAGCGGCTCCTTACCCTGAGCCAATGCAACTGTGTCTTGCCACCTCTGGCCCCGTCTTTAAAGGTCAACTGCTTAAGTAATGATTTCAGCCATTCTAAGGCACATTGAATTACTTTCCAGCAGTACATGTGCTTTAGAATAAAATTCATTGGAGAGCCATGGGAAGTGGGATTTGGCTGCAGGGAGATGGCTCCCCCTGCCCCCTGAGCCTGGGTAAGGGCTGGGGGCTCCCTGGGAATGCTGCAGAGTGACCGTGGTTCCCAAGGGGCCCCTCAGGATTCCAAACGTTCCCCCACCTTTATGCCACCATAAATGATTCAGGTAAATTGCTCTGGCCTGTGGGAGGAAGCAGCCCCAGCAGAGGCCTTCAGTGGTAGGTTCGCAGAGATAGGGGAGGCTGTGTGGGGCCTGTTAAGGTTCCAGGTCCCTTAAGGTGCAGGAGATAGGGGGCCATGGACTCATTAGAGAAGGCAGGGTGGGTGCTTGGGGATGGAGTGGTCGGCTATGGCAGGGCCTTGCCCGTCAGGGCTGTGGCTACCCCACGAGAGGCACCCGCAGCTCCTACCCACTGGGTGTCCATGGAAATCTCCCCCAAGGCAGTTCGCTGAGTGAGGGGAGGGGAGGCATGGATGATGGGAGGACACCTGCCTGCCTTCTTTGGCCTCCTCAGTTCCAGGTGGCACCTGGCCTGTCATGTACTCTGATGTCCCTGGGGGTCCCTTGTGTGAGCTGACATTTCTGGGGTGTTTCCTAAAGGCCAGAACAGACCCGAGGGCTAGGGGGTCCTCGTTCAGCCCAGGGAGTTTTGGGGTGAGCATCTTACCTCCCATGGTCTGCCTGGCATTCTCCAGTTTACAGAGGGCTGAACCCTGGGCATTTCACATCCAAAGGTGGAGTGGCGTCTCAGGGGTGCTGTGTGCACAGAGCCTGGCCCAGAGCCTCTCACAGCCGGTTACAGGATTTGATGCTGACACTACGATGGTATTTTGCTGACACAGGAATGCAGGCTTAGGAGCTGGTGTGAAGGTCCTTCCACAATGCCTGCTACTTGGGCATCCAGAACTAAAGCACCGAGTCCTTGTTTGTTCCAGGAACTTCCTTGATTTAATTTTTCCAATTAGTGGGTGCTTCTAATTGGAGAACCTTCCAAAAAGCGCAGCCTTTGAGAAGTGGCTGGGCGGTTCTCAGCCCTTTGGCCAAAGGGCTGCCAATATTCCCACCTGCCTTCCTCTACTCTGCCATTCTGACCGTAAAATCCCCCTGAAGAAACCTTTGTCAGGCCTGATGCAGGCAGAGTATGCGGAGAGGTGTTGGGAGTGGGGGCTGAGAATGGTAGAAGCTTCATCGCGGAGACAAGAAAAGAGACAGCTGAGGGAGAGACAGTGAGTCAAGAGAGCTCAGCGGATGCCAGACCCGGAGCAGATGGGAGTAGGACGGCAGAGGCCCCAGGGCTTGCAGAAATTGTGGGGAAGGCACAGGGCACCCCACAGGCACAAGTGAGGGTGCTGGAATTCTTTTTTACCAAACCTTACACCTGGCTTACCTGTGAATCTCAGGGGCTACATAGCAGCAGGCACACAGCTGGTGGTGGAGGCAGGTCTGTGCAGAGGTCCACTGTGGTCTGCAGCCCGGAGCACAGACATCCCAACCAGGGTTGCAGGGTGAGCACTCAAGTTTGGGGCCCAGAAGGTGGGCTGGCCTGATGGAACAGATAAGAACTGAGGAGACTCTCACTGCTACTGGAGGATGGGACTGATGGGAGACAGAAGCTGTCCACTGGCTGATGGGAGACAGAAGCTGTGCATGGGCCACCACCCCTTCAGGGTCACAGTTGCCACTGGCATGCCTGAGAGTTTGCTTTTAAAAGAATGTTCTTCAGAATTCATGATGAAGAACCCAAAAGCAAATGCAACAAAATAAAAAATAGACATCACGCCTGTAATCCCAGCACTTTGGGAGGCCGAGGCGGGCGGATCACAAGCTCAGGAGATTGACACCACGGTGAAACCCCGTCTCTACTAAAAATACAAAAAATGAGCTGGGCGCAGTGGTGGGCGCCTGTAGTCCCAGCTACTCCGGAGGCTGAGGCAGGAGAATGGCGTGAACCCGGGAGGCGGAGCTTGCAGTGAACTGAAATTGCGCCACTGCACTCCAGCCTGGGCGACAGAGCGAGACTCCGTCTCAAAAAAAAAAAAAAAAAAAAAAAAAAAGACAAATGGGACTTCCGCACAGTAAAAGAAACTATTAAAATATCAACAGAGTAAACAGACAGCCTGCAGAAGGGGAGAAAATATTTGCAAACTGTGCATCTGACAAAGGTCTGATTTCCAGAATCTATAAGGAACTTAAACAAGCCAGCAAGCAAAAAAACCAAATAATCCCATTGAAAAGTGGGCAAAGGACATGAACAGACACTTCTCAAAAGAAGACATAAAGTTTGCCAACAAACACATGAGAAAATGCTCAACATCACTAATCATTAGAGACATGCAAATCAAAACCACAATGAGACAGCATCTCACGCCAGTCAGAATGGCAATTATTAAAAAGTAAAAAAATAACAGATGTTGGTGAGGCTTCAGAGAAAAGAGAATGCTTATCCATTGTTAGTGGGAATGCAAATGAGATCAGCCCCTGTGGAAAGCAGTTTGGAGATTTCTCAAAGAACAAAAAACAGAATTATCATTCGACCCAGCCATCCCATCACTGGGTATATACCCAAAAGAAAATAAATGGTCCTACCAAAAAGACACCTGCACTCAAATGTTTATTGAAGCACTATTCACAATAGCAAAGACATGGAATCAATCTAGGTGCCCATCAGCGCTGTATTGGATAAAGAAAATGGGTACATATACACCATGGAATACTACACACCCATAAAAAATGAAATCGTGTCCTTTGCGGCAACGTGAATGCAGCTGGAATCCATTATCTTAAGCTAATTAACGCAGAAAGAGAAAACCAAACATCACATGTTCCCACCCACAAGGGGGAGCTAAACACTGGGTATACACAGACACAAAAATGGGAAGTACAGACACTGGGGGTTACTAGACAGGGGAGGGAAGGGGGCAGGGCTGAAAAACTATCTGTCAGGTTCTGTGCTCGCCACCTGGCGGGTGGGATCATTAGAAGGTCAAACCTCAGCATCAGGCAATATACTTACGTAACGAACCTGTCTGTGTACCTCCTGAATCCAAACAGAAACCCAGTCTTTCTCTTTCCAAAACCCCAAAGCAAACCCATCAAAAAACTTTCCAAGGAAAGCACAATCCCTAGACAAACAGCTATATTTTCAGCAGAGCAGACACCAGCCTGGGAGATCCAGAACTGGTTGCCTTCCACACCTATGGCCAGCCCCAGGCTGCTCAGAAAAGGCCACTGGGCAAGGAGAGGCGGGGACCTGGACCTTTGGTCCCGTTGGCCTCTCTGTCAGAGGCTTTGTCTCTGGCCCCAGCTTCTGAGAGGCTGTTTTCCTGAAGAAGGCCATAGTGGTTATAGTGGTTCTTCTCAGAAACATCGTTCTCCCTTTAATGATTCAGCATATGTGCTGAGTGGGGTGCAGGCAGCATGAGTGAGATTGGACGTGGCTAACCTTTAATGCCAGCTGGAAAGCTTAATAAAGTGACATTCGGCCTGAGCTGCAGCCTCTGCAGCTTAATGGTGCACCTCGAGGTGGCTGCTGGAGACCCCGTTTGTTCAGCAGCAGGCAGGCCTACCGTCCGGAGCTTCTTCTGGTCAGGGTGGGCCACTGGGATGCCGTAGATTGGAAGCATTCAGGGGCCCTGGCTCTTTGAGGGGCACTGTGGGGTGGGTTGTGCCCTTGCCATCAGCCTTAGGGAAAAGAGCACTGGATTTGGAGTCTGGAGAGCTCCTGGCAGCTTCCTGCCTCCCCTACTTTCCAGCAGTTTGCTCTGGAGTGAGATTCCTTGGGGTCCTGAGCCTGTTTCCTTACTCATTGGGTATAGTTAAGAGCTACACACTTTTTATATGCATGTCCTTTCTGCACAGTGACACCCACAGTCCTGGGGACAGCAGCCGTCTCCAGCCTCCTCACTATCTGGTGCCTGTACCTGCAAGTCCAGGTACAGGATGTCTCTGCGATGTGTCACTTACTCACCTGTTCATTCATTCAACATGTTTTTGCTGGGTAGGTGCGTGGTACAGGCCCGACCTGGCACTGGGGCTTCTGAGTGAGCCTCTGGCCCGCAGGCTGCAGGTGGCACACTTGTGGCTGAGCTTTCCGGACTCTGGGACTTGGATGCAGCATCTGTTTCAGCCCTCAAGGGCATCTTGCCTTGACCCCCTTTCTTCTCCTTGCCCCCTCTCTCCCTGCCTCCATCTCTCCCTTTTCCTCCCTTTCTTTGGTAACTTTTGAGTCCCTCCTATGTGCCAGGTGCTATTCTAGGCACTGGGACGGGGGTGGGGGGGTGGTGAGGGGTGGCCTAGCAGCAAACAAAACAGACAAGTCCCCACTGTCCCTGCTACCACGAGGGGCCCAGGATTGGGTGGCCCAGGGCCCCACATAGCAGTTCCTAGAGTCTGGGCCCAGGGAACATCACACTTCAAGCAGTGTGGGGCTGTCTTGATCTGCTGTCTTTTCTTGGCTCTCTTTGTCTGTCCTGCATGCTTCACCAACCCCCAGGCTGGCCAGGAGCTCTTCAATCCCAGATGTCCGTGACTTGTGCGCACTAGAAAATGGGGCATCGCCGTGGAGGGTGAGCCTTTCAGACTTGGGGATGCTGCTGGCTTGAGATGGGGACTTGATGGGAGCGTAGACCCCATATCTCTCTCTGGAGATGTGATTCTGTAGGTCAGTGGAGGAGCCCAGCAGTTCCCTCTGATGCAGATGGTCCCCTGATCACAGCCTGGGAAACATGGGGTGCTAGAGTCTGTTGAGATCGAATCCTAGCCTGCCACTGTGAGTGTGTGGGCTTAGGCAAGCACCAGTAATTGTGGACTGTCTGTGATTTCACCCTATTTTCAAGCTAACAGGTGAGCCTGCCACCCTTCCCTGGATGCTGGCAGAAGACATAAAATTCCTGGGGCAGAGACAGCTGTTGTTGTTACTTGCTACTCAGCAGGCAGCCCAAGCTTCATGGTCCTCATGGGTCCCCTCTGCCTCTAAACCCCATGGCTGTGATACTGAGAGGCCCAGGTGGATGCTGCACATGTAGGGGGTCTGTGTCCCAGCCAAGGACGCCATCTGAGGATCCCTGTCTTGCTGAGTGGACTACAAGCACACCTGCCTGGCCTTTGCCCTTGACGGGGACATTATCTTTATTACACTGGAGTCCAAACAAGCCTGCCTCTGGCCTGGAGGGAGACAGCCTCTATCTTCCAAGTTGTTCACTATTCAAACATTCTTGGACAGATAGTCTGGAGCAAACACTATAGATGGCTATATCCAAGATGAGCAGAACCACCAGCGACCCAGGGGACTGTGTCTCAGGAGCAAGTGACTCAGCCCTGCTGAGCTTGTTCCCTTGTCTGTAGGAGGGGACACAATAGTGGTGTCCACCCCAGAAGGTCACTCCATTACCTGCTCCATTATCCCCTCTAGTCCCTGCCCCCCGCCCTTGCCCATCCAGGAGTGGGGATGGGGAAGCTGGGGGAGGAGCAGGGCTTTGCAGACTTGGGTGATTCCATCAATTTCTTGTGCTTTTGTAAACTCTGCTGCTTGTTTGGGGCTGGCTGCTGCTTCTAGCCCTGGTGAGCCAGGGCCCCTGCTTCTGGTGCTGCACCCTGGCCTCCTGAGGTGCCCCTGGCTCACAAGGCCTTCTCCAGGGAGGTGTGACAGATGACTATGGAGTGACCCTCCCAGCTGCTTGCAGAGCTGACAGCCGAGAGACTCTCAGAAGTGCCTTTCCTGTTTCATTGTCTATCACTTATGTATGCACAGCAATCTAAATTCCTAGCTGTTAATGAAAGATTATAGATGTGTTAAAAATATCCTCAAAACCTCTCTTCTTTGCACTTGGATTGTTAATTACATTCCCAAGCTCCATTTTCAGGTTTTAATGAACAGCACAGGGTACTTCATTGGCATGTTGGCCTTGCGTGTAGCACCCTCCCTCGGCCCCTCTTGGGGAAACTCTTAGAACAGGTGTCTGAGTAGAGGGTCCCAAGGTCCCGACAGGGCTGATGGGCTCCCATGAACCTCCTCTGGAGGGTGACACGGGTTGCTTTGCAGGTGCTGCTGCCAGGTGGGGACTTGGAGAGACACTTGTCCTCATCAGAGTTTGTGTGTTGTTGGTGATCAGGTCCTTGTCCTTAGGGCCTGGGGTTGCAGGCCGGCAATGCCAGGAGCATTTTTGTCAGCCTTCTGGCGCCGCACTTGCAGTTTGGGAAGCTGCTACCACCTGAGCTGGGCTTTCTGGCTGAGGACATTGTGCAAACAATAGCTTCCTTTAGGCAGGGAGCCATTCAGTGCGGATCATGGTGCACTGCGCTTTCTCTATGAAATTAGAATGATCATAGAAGTAACAAAGCAATAGTATCAGCTTCAGCTCATTTCAGCTCCATGAACCTTTGCAGGGCACCTATGATGTGCTGGGCACCTTGCCGAGTGCCTGGGATCTGAAGAGCGTTGAGGCAAGACGTGGGTGGGTTTAGCTTCTAAGGTCTACATAGGTAAAAAAAAAAAAAAAATTACAGACTAAAAATTACTCTGAACTTGCTGCCAGATCTCGATGCAGGCCCTTGGAAGTGCAGGGCCCGAGGATTTCCTCTTTCATTCCTCTTTGTATTCCAGCTGTGGCTTCCCTGCAGAAGGACCGTGGAGGCCAACGTCTGGTTTGGACAGGAGTCATGGCTGTGAGGGAAGCTAATACAGAGATTGCTCTTATTTTCCCCACCCTGCAGCCCCAAGCCTATGTAGTTGAGTTCTTAGAAGTTACATGTCCATATTAGGCCAGAGGCTTATCCAGGCAGCAAAGTTAAGGAGAGAGTGGGGAGAGTTAGCATAAGTTTAGGTGACCTGCAGGAGGAGGCAGCCTGGGAGGGGGAGTTAGAATGAAGATTCAGGGTCTTGCAGAGAGAGTGGAGCTAGACACAGCTTCTGGGATACACAGAGAGGCATTTGGCCCCACCCTGGGCTTGGGAAGACTTCCAGGAGGAGATGCATGCTATTTCCTAAGGGTCATTTTTCCTATTTAGGAGGATAATGAATAGATTTGGAGCAAGAATGAAAGGAAGTGAACATCTAGGTACATTTGGGTGCCTCGTCTGCTGTAGATGAACACAGACTGTGAACACTATGTCCTCAGTGCCTAGCAAAACACAATTGCCTAATAAATATTTGTGGCATGAATAAAAGACCATGAATTATTTTCTACTTGGAAAAGAAGACTTTAACTCTCCTTTTCCGAATTCAGTGGTTCGTAAGCATTGTCAGCATCTGGGGTGTCAGAGCTACCAGGAAAAAGCCCAGCAGAGGCAGCTGCAGGAGCAAGGAGCAGGGGAACACGGAGAATGTCTGCTGGGGGTTCCTGAGCCTGGCCATGGCTGCGTGCCAGCCTCCTTGCCTGCAACAAGGCTGCAGGTGAGCAGAAAAGTGAGACTGACTGCTATGGGCAGCTGCCCACTATGGGTCCACCCCAAAGCCTCTCACACCCTAAGCACCATATTTTGCCCCATCACCCCAGGGGACATCTGGCAATACTTGGAGACATTTTGGTTGTTACAAGGGGTAGGTTTCGAGGTTAGAGGTGAGAGATATTGTTAAACATTCTACCATGCAGAGGTGGCCCACCCCTGCCACCTGACATGAAAGAGATTTGTCCCACCCAATATATCAATAGTGACGAGGCTGAGGATGCTGCACCAATGCTGCTATGGGTGTGAAAGGCTTTAGGCTGGACCTGTGGTGGGCAGCTGCCCATGGCAGTCAGTCTCACTTTTCTGCACACCCCCAGCCTTGTTGCAGGCAAGGAGGCTGGCATACAGCCATGGTCAGGCTCAGGAGCCCCCAGCAGACAGTCTTTGTGTTCCCCTGCCCCTTGCTCCTGCAGCTGCCTCTGCTGGACTTTTTCCTGGTAGCCCTGATATCCCAGATGCTGACAGGCTGCAGGGAGGCCCCGTCATGCCTGGCTGGCTGGGGACCCTGTCCTGGGCTCTGAGAATTCAGCGCTTGGCTTCGGAAAGCAGTTTGCTCCTTTTTCTCTCACATTCCCGGGATGCAGCCCAGCCTGAGGCCCTAGGAGCAGGGGAGGGCAGGGCAATCCGCAGAGCAAAGTGTTCGTGTCCCGCTCTGCTTATGCTCTTCTAGTGATTGCCCAGCACAGATGATCAAGTCCAGGGTGGCCACAGTCAAGGCAGGGTCTGTGGACTCCCTAGGTCTCCCTGACTCTCAGGCCTTGCTCTCCCTCAGCTCTGAGGACCACATGGCCTTGTGGAGCCAGAACCAGGGAAGGGAGGGAGGGTGGAATGTCCTCCATCCTGCTGCTGAATGCTCCAGCCACTGCCTGGATACACCACATATAACTCTCTCCACCGCTGGACTTCTTTGCCTCCCTCCCCCAGATAATGCCACCCCAAGTCCTTGTGCTTCAAGCTCCCTCCAGAGCCCTCCCACCCCCAGCCCATGCTCAATCTCCCTTGCCATCCTATGGCACTAATGGGGCACATTGCAAGGTTCGGTCTTCAGATGACCTCTCCCTGGAAGCACCGCCTCCTTAACCAGCTGCAAGCCTCGGGATGGCACAGCCACGTGCCCCTCCCAGAGACTCACACGTGCAGTGAGTATAATGTGTTGAGGACTTTCTGCATGCCAGGCCCCCTGCCAAGTGCTCTGCCTGTGTGGTCACGACAGTCTCATGAGTGATGATGCCGTCATCTTGACTGTTTTCCATATGAGAAGCAGAGGCTTGGTGAGGAGAAGAAACTGCTACCGATCGTGTGGTAGAAAGGAGCACCTCGTCCAGCGTGCATCCCGGGAAGAGCTGTGGGCATGCGGTGGGCACTCAAAGAAGACTTGGCCATGTGAGATGATGCTGATGTGACCAGAGCTAAGGGGGCACCCCGTGACCCCAGGCAGGTGGCAATCGTGCGAAGTCCAGGAAAATGTTGCTCGAATTTCTCAGCGTCTCTGTTTTTTTCTCCTCTTCATGTTGGGATACTTTCTAGGTTGCAAAGTTGGCAGCAGGGTGGAGGGGACAGAGAGTGCACACATTTCTCTGTCTCCCAGAGGTGGACGCCTCCTTGCCTGCTGGGGGCTGAGCCACTGTGCCACCATCTGTGCCGCTCATGGCTGAGCAACTCAAAATGTACTGACCGTGGCTCATATTCCGGGCTTCGAGTCGTCTCTGTTTTACAGCGTGTGTCTGACGCACTGCTCAGGGATTAATTAGCTGCTGCTCAATGAGCACTTAGGCTGAGAGATGGGCTCGATTCCGTGCTAATATGGCCAGGGAACTGCGGCGCCCAGCCCCAGGGGCAAAGGAGGACAAAGGAGGACGCTACTGATCCAGAGGTTGGGAAGGGAAGAAATGTCCCTGTCTGGCCAGGCTGGACAAGAACAGCACTCTCGGCCAGGCTGGGAGCCACAGACCTAAGGGGCTGCTGTGTCCCAGCTGCCTCTGCAGAGGATGTTCCTTTTGTTTAATGCCAGAAATGATTTTCCCCTCTGTTTGAGAGGTTCTTCCCGGCACAGCCAACACGAGGAGCCACAGAGTAAGAGCATGCTCCATCTTGCTGGGGTCACAGGTGAGCCAGCATCAGCTTCTGGCCCACTCTCCTGCAGCTCACAGCTTCACTTATCAGCCTGGAATGTTTGGGGTAATGTGGGCTGACCAGGCACAGGCATGCGAGGGCCTTTGGGTCTTATGTGTGCAAAAGCACTAGAAGAATCGTACAATTTAGGGCTGATAAGGCCCAAGGAAAATGATCTAACTCTCCCATTGCACAGATGAGAAAAGCAAAGTCCCAAGATGGGAGAAGGGCTGCCCAGGGTCAACAGTGGGTGGGAAACTTGAGATTAGAGATCAGGATTCACGGGATCCAGCAACCCTGCTTCTGGATGTAAATCCAAGGGAAATGAGGCCAGTAAGTCCAAGAGATAGGTGCACCCTCATGTTCGTTGCCATGCCGTTCACAATAGACAAGATATGGAAACAACCTAAGTGTCATCAACAGATGAGTAGATAAGGAAAATGGGGTAGAGACACACAATGGAGTACTATTCAGCCATAAAAAAGAGGGAGGCCAAGGCAGGTGGATCACTTGAGCCCAGGAGTTCAAGACCAGCCTAGGCAACACAGTGAAGCCCACTCTCTACTAAAAAATCACAAATTAGCCAGGTGTAGTGGTGCATTCCTGTAGTCCCAGCTACTTGGGAGGCTGAGGTGGGAAGGATTACCTGAGCCTGGGAAGTTGTATTAGTCTGTTCTCGTGCTGCTAATAAAGACATACCTGAGACTGGATTATTTATAAAGGAAAGAGGTTTAATGGACTCACAGTTCCACATGGCTAGGGCAGAAGGCAAGGGACAAGCAAAGGCACGTCTTACATGGCAGCAGGCAAGCAAGTGTGTGTGGGGGAACTGCCCTTTATAAAACATCAGATCTCATGAAACTTATTCACTACCATGAGAACAGTATGGGAGAACTGTACCTATGATTCAATTATCTCCACCTGGCTCTGCCCTTGACACGGGATGATTACAATTCAAGGTGAGATTTGGGTGGGGACACAGCCAAACCAGGAACAATGCTTTGCATCCTTCAATCCAATCAAGTTGACACTCACTATTAACCATCACAGCAGTTGAGGCAGCAGCAAGCCAAGATTATGCCACTGCACTCCATCCTGGGCTATGTGAGTGAGAGACCCTGTCTCAAAACAAACAACAACAACAAAAAAGAGGGAAATCCTGTCATTTTCAACAGCATGGATGAACCGGGAGGACATTATGTGAAGTGAAGCAGGAGATAAATACCACAGAGAGACAAATACCTTATGATCTTACTTATATATGTGGAATCTAAAACAATTGAACTCATAGAAGCAGAGTAGAACGGTGGTTACCAGGGGCTGGGAGGAGGAGAGATGTTTGGGGAGGATTTGCTCAAAGAACATAGAATTTCAGTTACAAGAGAGGAATGAGTTCAAGAGATCTATTACATAACATGGTGATTATAGTTAACAACAACCTATTGCAGTCTTGAAGATGTGCTAAGAGAGGAGATGTTAAGTGTTTTCACCAGAAAATAATGATAAGCCTGTGAGGTGATACATGTGTTAATTAGCTCGATTTAGCCATTTCACAGTGTCTGCATATTTTAAAACAACATGTTGTACAGGATAAATATACACAATCTTTTTGGTCAAAACAACAACAACTCAGGAGTCACAGTTTCCAGTGTGTGCTTATGGCCGGCTGCCCAGCTCTGAGCTGGCGGGCTAGAGTCCATGCCAGGGCTGGCACCACAGTGAGGTAGGTGGGGCACTGAAGGGGTAGCATTTAAAGAGGAATTACTCTCAGGGACCTGGAAGGGCCTGCCTCACCCGACTCTAGTCCCGACCCTGGTCCGTGCAAGTGAAGGAAGCATGCAAGCTGGGGGTTGCTCAGTCAGCCCCCAGGCACTCCAAATTCCCCCTTGGTGAGACAGGACTTGGCCTGGGGTGCTGGCACTGCCTAGAGTCTATGCATATGATGAAATATGTCAAAATGAATCTCAACACAACTCACTGTAAATCTCCTTTAGAAATACGCGAGAATGGCCGGGAGCAGTTGCTCACGCCTGTAATCTCAGCACTTTGGGAGGCTGAGGCAGGCGGATCACCTGAGGTCAGGAGTTCAAAACCAGCCTGGCCAACATGGCAAAACTCCATCTCTACTGAAAAATTACAAAAATTAGCCTCAGACCACTGCACTCCAGTCTGGGCAACAGAGTGAGACTCCATCTTAAAAAAAAAAAAAAAAAGAAAGAAAGAAAGATATATATACAGGCTGGGCACAGTGGCTCACACCAATAAATCACAGCACTTTGGGAGGCTGGGGTGGGAGGATCCTTGAGCTCAGGAGTGTGTGACCAGTCTGGGCAACATAGTGAGACCTCATATCTATTTTTTAAAAAATATATACATGAAGCACATCTTTACCACTATTCCCTTCATCCAGGGGTTCAGACAGTGTCCCCCAGGCACACTTTCTCCCTTTCCTGCTTCAGCTCTGCTCCTTTCTGTTGACCTGGTTTTCTTATTGACTGTGCCTTCCTAGTGGCAATATGTGGCTGCAGTTCCAGCCACACCTTCCTCCAGGCCTCTCTCCCAGCAGCCCCTGCAAAAGTCCCATGGCATTTATTTGTTCAGCTTGGATCACATGCCCATCGCTGGACCAATCACTATGGCCAGAGAAATGCAGTGGTCTGATTGGTCAGTTTTGAATCACATGTCCCTTCCTGGGATCAGGGTGGGAGAGGACACCACCCAGACTGAATGTCTAGGGGTGGGGAGGGGCATTCCCAGGACAAATCAGAGAACACTTATCAAAAGGGAGGGGCAAGAACAAGCAGACAGAAGATGCAGTGAGCACCAAGGGCAGTACCACCAACTAAGAAAGACCAAAGCCCTCCAGACAAACACACCCCACTGTGCTTCTGAATCTGTGGGTCCTTGTCCGCACCCCACGCACCTGAGTTTTCTGACCCCATCCCTGGGTACAGTTCAAATTTAAATACCAGTTCAATCCAATCTGGTAGAATTGACTATAGCTAATTTAGTCCTGGAAGTGAAATTTCAAAGTGGCATTTAATTTAGACTTAATTATCATGATTTCCAGTGGTCTTGCAGGTATTAATTGTTTAAAAACACTTAATGAGACTTAATCAGTTCATCTAAACAAACCACAGGCCAGGAGCAATTTGTTGACACCGCAGTCAGACAACTCTGGGTGCCTGCCGGGGCAAGGCACAGATACAGATTGGGAGGGGATGGGTGAGGAAAGGCTGCTTGGCTTGGTCTCACCTCCAGAGAACCCCTGTGAGTGATTTTTCATGACCCTCTACCTCCACCCACCTCTGGGGTTCCTAGATTTGAAAGGAACATTGCCACATTTTCACTTTGTCCTCTGGCCACTGAGCTGATCCCTTGGCCCCTACCTCCTCCTTCCCAAGCTCAGGGGAGTTTCCGGGGCTTCCGAGAGAATCTTGTGATTCTCATCATGTCTGCTCATATTCTACCCTTTGATGGATGGTGAGCTCAGATCCTGGGGGGGGGGGTGAGGGTGTGACTTCTCTCTGGTCAGGCTGGTTTTCAGGCCTCCTGACCCCAGGCTCTGTCCACCATCTTTCAAGGTTGTACCAGTGAAATCCCCCTTTCTTCCAATGCTCCTGTCCTGGGCTGTGCTGTCACTGAAGTGTTGTGGTGTTGGGTGTTGGGATCCAACAGCCTCTGACTCTGAGTAGCTAGGTGACTTTGGACAAGAGTTTTCACCCCTCTAAATGGTGCATCACATACAATGTGGGTATAGAACTGGCAGCCACAGGGGCCCTTTGGGAGGACTGGGCTAGGGCAGGGGATGTGTTGTCTGCACAGTGGTGGCCCAGCGCCCATGTCCATGTTAGATATTATTATTGTTATTATTAGACCTGCAACATTTATTATTTCAGTCCTAATGATGGGCAGGCATCTTGCCAAGTTCTGTGCATGCGAAGGCAAACACACTGTCTCTGCCTGTGGGGAGACAAGTGAATAGACAGTTACGACCCAGGGTGATGTTAGCTATTATAGCTATCTTGCTTCAAACGGGATTAAGGTGGTCCGTTTTATCTTGACATACCTTCGGCTGTGTCAAGTGCTTGGACCGTGATGAGCCCAGGTGCTGTGAGAGCACTGAGATAGGCCGAATCTCTTGGTGGAGGGAAGTCAGGGTAGGCTTTCTGGAGGAGGTGCTGATGAATGTCTCTCCTGCCGTGAGAAGCCACTCTCCCCTGCTCCCATTGGGATCAGGGGCTGGAGCTCTTTAGGCTGCAGCCTGAGCCTATTTCAGCTCCGGGTTGTGTGAAATCATCATGGGCTCGGGAGTGTGGGCACCCTCCAGCTGTGGCCCCCTCTCCCGGAGCAGCCATGCCTCCTACTGACCTTACGGTCCCCCTTGCAGTGGGAACTCGGTCATGTAGGGTCCCCGGGGAGCAGGGGTTTGGCCCGTGAACTGATGGACGTGTGGGGCCTGCACTGTCAGGGGAAGGAGGCGCCTACCTTAGGGAATGGGGAGAGAGGATGTGCTGGGGGAGTCTGGGAACAAGCAAGTCAGGGGGCTGGGCTCTGACCCTAGGCCAAGTGCAGAGAAGGCTGTGAGACCACTTGAGGTCATTGCCAGAAGCAACACCACTGCTGCCTCTTTCTGGGTTTCTGAGGGGGACAGATCTGGGATTGCATCTTGGCCAACCCTGGGCACCGTTCCTAGCCTGTGTGGACCTTTGTTTGCCTCTTTAAAGCGGGGAGAATTGTACCTATTAGGATCCTTGTGAGATAATCCAAGAAAGATGCCTTTCCGGGGCCAGCACCTGGGGATTTTCAGGGGGGCTTCCTCCTGCCCACCGCCCAGCTGACACTTCCCCTCAAGCTCTTTGAGTGGCTCCTATTCACCCCTCAGCCTTCTGAAACCCCTGACCAAGAAGTTGGCTACCCACACCCCAATCAAAGGAGTTTTTAATGCCCCAAATGAAACAGCTGAGTTTCCAGGCATGTTTCTGTCTCTCTTAGTTCAGAGCATCCCCGGAGCATTGAGCTGTCTTTGGGGTCCAGGTCTTGCTCCTCCTCCAGCCTTGAGCATAGCCCAGGCTTTGGTGATCATGAAGCCACAGGTGGGGTCCGATTGTGCCTGTCTCCTTCTACAGCTGGGGCTCCGAGGCTGATTGCTTATATGTTGTTCTTTTGTGAACTGGTGTTGGCTTTGGTTTGTGCCCTGGTGGTGGCAGTAGCCACTGTCGCAGGAGCGGCAGCGGCGACCAGTGGAAGATTCCACGGATGCGGAGGCGGTGGCTTGTGGCGGCGGCGGGGGCTCCAATGGCCCCTTTGTCTTCCCAGTGGCCTGGCTTCTCCACACGCTCACTCCCACCCGTGCACCCGGCTCCTCGGGGACCGCTGCGGCACAGAGACGACCTCTGACTCTGCCCTTAGCTTTCCTTCCACTTGAGCGGCCGGTCAGGCTCCCGGGAGCAATCGGTCAGTCTCTGGGCAAGGCGGGCGGCAGATGCAGAGTCGGTATTAACGATCGCAGAATTATTTCTTGGCCAAAGAGGCTGGGGACAGAGTGTGTCGCCAGGGCAATTCTGGTTGGCTAATTGGGCAATTTAAAACACAGGGTTTGAAAGGCCGGCCGCTCTGCCCGCTCTGGGAACCCAGCAGTTTAGGAGATGGATGTGTGTTCACGCAGTGGTGGCAGGTCCTTCTGGGAGTCACACATCAGGACTAGGGGCAGACAGGGTGGCGGTCCCAGCCCTGCATCCCCTCTATCACCATGGTGACCATGGAGAGAACTTTCTCTTGTCTGTGCCTCTCCCCATCACAGAAACGGGCTGTGGGACTAGGGGATTTCTTGGGTCCTGTTCAAAGCTGAATTTCCTAATCAGTTCCTGCTGCTACCTCTATACTTCTTCTGAATGTGTATTTGAAACCATAGTTTATTACAGACATTGCTGGGCTTTGGTGTGGGGACTATTTGTTTTTTTTGTTTTTTTTTTTTGAGTTGGAGTCTTACTTTGTTGCCCAGACTGGAGTGCAGTGGTGCGATCTTGGCTCACTGCAACCTCCACCTTCTGGGTTCAAGCAATTCTCCTGCTTCAGCCTCCCGAGCAGCTGATACCACAGGATGTGCCACTACACCCGGCTAATTTTTGTATTTTTATTAGAGACAGGGTTTCACCATATTGGCCAGGTTGGTCTTGAACTCCTGACCTTGTGATCCACCTGCCTCGGCCTCCCAAAGTGCTGGGACTACAGGCGTGGAGACTGTTTTTAAGATGTTCACACTGGACCTGGGCTGAGACTTCGACCAGGGGGTGCTCACCCCTTCTGGAAGGAGAGCTGCCAGTAGTGTCTCCTACATTGAAAGGTGAGGTGCCAGGTCCTCCCGGGGCTGGGACTGTTCGCTTTGCCAGCTGTGATCCTGTCTCCAGATGTGGCATCCGGGGCCAGCATTGGGAATCATTGTGGCTGCAGGAAGTTAGAGGTTTGGAGTCAGGGCCATTGCGCCTGGGTCTTCCTAAGGCTGGCGTTGGGTGGCTCGCTTGACCAGACCCTAAGAGGTTGGCACTGATGAATATGACTTCCAGAGCTAAAATACAGCTGGAGGCCCCATTTCCATATCCCCAGTGAAGATGACCCGCTCCTGGCCTCCTTGGAATTCAGGGAATGCTGCCCGAGCCGCCTCCTGGCGTTGCTTTTCTGTGATTCTCCTTTTAGCTGACCTTTCTGCTTTGAAATTGCCGACCACAGAGCACATCACACCCGAGGTTAGGACATTGCTTCACTTCATTCTTTGCTGGGGAAATAAACCAAACCCAAACCTCCTCGATAGCAGGGCCTGCACCCTGACGACTCGGCCACAACCCAGCGGCCGTGCTCACGGGATATTCATCCTGATCTTTCCAGAGGAAAATCGAAGGGAAAAAGGTTTACTCTCCTCTTTCTAGAAGGGAGGAAGGTTTATTCTCTCCTTTCCGAGGAGGGCTGCTGTTTCTCCAAGGAAGTCTCCCCCTTGACTCGGGAAAGAAGGCTCAAAGCTGGGGTCCCCCGTGGGAGCCCTGGCCCTGTAGTGCTGGGGAGGGGCAGACGGGGGCTTTGAGCAGAGCCAGGAACGCACTTCTCTTGAGAGACTGTTTGCTCCTCTCTGGCAGTTTCCATCCTGCTACTATTTTATGAGCAGGATGTTTACCCCCACAGGGTTTTAGAGCAGAACTTAGCCTCGCTTGGGGGCTTCAGACTTGTGTACAGAGTGGGAGCCAATAAGACTCCGGCCAGTCGGGGGTGTTCTGGCCCAATGGGCACCCTCAGAGCTGTGGAGCCATTTGTCCCCAAGGGACATGATTGGGCTGGCCCTGGCTTGGATCAGGCCCCTGGCAGAGAGGGAAGGCAGGGCCCCATAGGGTCTCTGAAAGGTTGTGTGGGTTGTGCACTGCTCAAGGGCACCTGGCGTAACAGCTGAGCAGGTGCTGAAATACAGCCTGCATCTGCTGTCCCAGACTCATGCCTGGCTCAGGCCTATGCCTGCCTTGAGGAACGGGCACTTTCTTCTTTGCACAAAAGCCTCTGTATAGTTCAGCGGTGGTCCTGGGACCTGCCTGGGCTGATTTCAAAGGAAATGCATATTAACCATGTCTTTTGTTTTCTGTATTCTGATGCTTTCATATCTCAGGGACTTTGCTGACCCTGGAAAAACTGCCCTTCCCAGGGTGAGTCAATTTCTAGAGATAGCAAACAGCTCTGGAGAGAGCCTTTCAAGTGCAAACCAACGAATCCAGAGCCCCCAAGCATCTCCTTTATTAGTCTCTGACACTCCGAGCTACCGACTATCTGCCTTAATCATCCCAGGGCTGGGCATGGGACAGGTAGGCACGCCAGAGTCTGCTGTAATGATTCAAGCTAGCCGATCTGTTCCTTCTTGCAGAAACCACAATCAATGTGGTTTGCCCACCTTTCCTCTCCACTTGCCTCCTGACCAGCCCTGGTGCTTCCCCGTGTGGCCCTGTGCGGGGTGCGCTGCCTTCTGTATCTAGGGAACTGGTAACATAATAGCTCCTTTACACGTATGTCTTACCATACCTGGGGAAAACACGTCCTGGGGACCTTTAAAACATGTGGCCATAGAGGCTGTCTGGGGAAGAGCACCTGAGAGATCACCTTCTGCAAATCCACCCTCCAGTCCAGGGCCAGCCCAAAGCAGGCTCTGCCAGGGTGTTCTGAGGATGAGTCAATTCTGGGCCGAAGTGTATCCCACAGGAGGCAGGGGAATGAGTGTTTCCGGAGAAGAGTGGGGTGGGGCTGAGTGAGAGGGGGATGAACGAGGGCTCCTGGGATCGCCAGGACTCAGCCAGACCTGGACTTTAATCCTGGCTGCACCCAGCACGTGGGAGATGTTGGGCCAGCTGTGGAAGCTCGCTGACCCTTGGTTTTCTAACTGGAAAACTGGGGACAAACTCTTCTCCATAGACCCATGGGGAGTAATCCATGAATGCACAAGGCATGCTCCTATTGGGATGAATAACGACCCCCAAAACTGTCCATATCCTAATCCCTAGAACCTATGAGAGCTACGTTATCAGGCAAAAGGGAATTTGCAGATGTGATCCCATGATGGGGGAGTATCCTGGACTGTCCAGGTGGGACTGATGTCATAGCAATGATCCATAAAACAGAGATGAAGGAAGGACAGATAGAGGAGACACCTCCTTTGTCTAAGTGATCATGGAAGCAGAGATAGGAATGATGTGGCCACAAGCCAAGGAATGCAGGCGGCCTCCAGAAGCTGGAAGAGACAGGAACAGATTCTCCCCACTCCTAGAGCCCCCCAAATCTCTAACTCTGCTGATGTCTTGATTTTAGCTCCATACAACTGATTTCAGACTTCTGATCTCTAGAACTGTAAGAGAATAAGTATGGGTTGTCTCAAGCCACTAGGTTTATGGTAATTTGTTGCAGCAGCAACAGAAAACTAATTCAGGCTGTTGGTTGTTGTTCGGAGTGCAGAATAGCTGGTACAAGCTCTAATTCTGAGGACCAATAGCCCCAGATGAGAGTCTTGGTCTGTGTGACCATGGGAATATTACCTAACCTATCTTTGCCTTGGTTTTTCCATCTGTGAGGTAGGGATGAGAATACATCCCAGCTCATGTCATTGTTAGTGTTATGTCTGACACATGTGGAGAACTTCTTGAATGCTTTAGTTTAGATTTTTTTTCTTTGCGCTTTTAAGTTCAGGGGTATGTTGCCGGATGTGCTGGTTTGTTACATAGGTAAATGTGTGCTATGGTGGTTTACTGCACAGATCATCCCATCACCTAGGTATTAAACCCAGTTTCTATTAGGTATTCTTCCTGATGCTCTCCCTCCCCACACCCCAACAAACTCATGTGTGTTGTTCTCCTCCATGTGTCCATGTGTTCTCATCCATCAGCTCCCACTTATAAGTGAGAATATGTGGTGTTTGGTTTTCTGTTCCTGCATTAGTTTGCTGAGGATAACGGCTTCCAACTCCATTCATGTCCCTTCAAAGGACATGATCTTGTTCCTTTTTATGGCTGCATAGTTTTCCATGGTGTGTATGTGCCACATTTTCTTTATCCAGTCTATCATTGATGGGCATTTGGGTTGATTCCATGGCTTTGCTATTGTCAGTAGTGCTGCAGTGAACATATGTGTGCATGTATCTTTATAAAAGAATGATTTATATTCCTTTGGGTATATACCCAGTAATGGGATTGCTGTGTCAAATGGTATTTCTGGTTCTAGATCTTTGGGGAGTCGCCACACTGTCGTTCACAATCGTTGAACTAATTTACACTCACACTAACAGTGTAAAAGTGTTCCTTTTTCTCCACCACCTTGCCAGCATCTGTTGCTTTCTAATTTTTTAATAATGGCTGTTCTGATTGGTATCTCATTGAGTGAGATGGTATCTCATTGTGGTTTTGATTTGGATTTCTCTAATGGTTAGTGATGTTGAGGTTTTTTTTTTTTCATGTAATTATTGGTCACATGTATGTCTTATTTGGAAAAGTGTCTGTATATAGATATTACTATTGTCTACATTTAGATGGAGACCTAGAACCAGAGGCCTGGTCTTTTCCCGGCTCAGGACACAGGGTCTCCATGAAGACGTTGTGGATAAATTCTTATTGGAGGGTGGAGGGAGGTGGCAGGTCTAGTTTATGGTCCTCAGGTGACAGATGGGGAACCCAAGACCAGAGCTGGAGCTTCCAGAATAGCCCAGCCTGTTAAAGTCAGTCAGCTCCATGGTGTGCCAAGTCCCAGGGTGGTGGTGTCTGGACATACTTGACTACCTCTAGATGCTACTGTGCATGTGACTGAAGGGGGACAGCCATCTTCGGGCAGCTGTGGGGTTAGTGACATGGCTCTTGGAGGCCTGAGATGCTCACCTGTTAAAGCCCAGCTCCGATTTCTCACCTCCGCTGTGTCACCTCCTGCCCCTGGCCGGCCAGCACCCTCCCACCTGAGATAGATGAGCAAGTCTGTTCCTCAGATTAACATGGCTTTCCCGTGACATTGAGCTGTGATTTTGCTACCATGAGTTGGATTGGTGTGAACCGTGGCCTACCTAGAGTCAGGGAAATGAGTTAAAAACGCTTTTTTCAGAAACATTCCCTACCCGAGAAGAGTCTACAGTTCATCTCAGAGATTCTTTGTTGCATTGATCTGGCCCCACACTCTGGAGGCCTCAAGTATCACTTTCAGTTGTTTAACTCGAAAAGGGAGCTGTAAAACATCGCCAGAGAAGAGTCTTGCATGTTAAGAGTGGGGAGATAAATCAAGGGAGGGAGCGTCATGAGAGGCCAAGTGCAAAAAGCGCATTTTCAGAAATCGAAACGAGACAGACACTCGCAGCTTCAGACTGGCATCCCCGGGAGTCTGGGTGGGGTGTCAGAGCATCCGGGAGGAACTCCAGCCCTCAGCAATAATAGAGCGCTAAGTCCCCAGCGTGCGATTTCCAGGTCCCCGCAGAATCCAGCCCTCAGCGATAACGGAGCACTAAGCCCCAGGCGTGCAATTTCTGGGTCCCACAGAAGCACATTTCCTTCCTACGCCCGCACTTGACTCCTTCAAGGTCAGGCTGTTACCTCCAGTGTTCAGCTGCAGCCAGGACTCAAGGAGCAAAGTGACTTGCCCAGTCACATCCTGTGCGACTCTGGGGACATGCATGGAGCCACCCAGCCCTCCTGAGCCTTAGTCCTTCTCTGGTTCCATTCTGATTTTCAAAGAGTGGAATACACAAATAGGAGGGGTTCCTAGGCAGCCCATGTCCTCTGGGGGTGCAGTAGGAGGAGCGTGTGAAGGATAGCAGAGTCTGGGACAGAACCAGGCCCTCAGGTGCTGACCTGGTGGTCACATGGAGGGCCGGCTGCCTCATCTTAGGTCTTCTCTGTGGAGGGTGACAAGGATGTCCCTGGGGAGGGTACAGGCAGCACAGAGATAAGGATTTGGGAAGCAGCGTTTATTCGTATCTGAGTCTGGTCTATTCTTGGATCCCTGGCCCTGTCTGCACCTGCTACATCACAGGTGCTATTGTAGGGGCAGGGGAGGCAGCTGTGGGTGAGACCATGTCCTGCCCTTGCTGAGCTCACCCTGTGGACTCCCCAGCAACCTGGTTCAGAGACAAGGAGCAGAGTGAGGGCCTGGACAGTTCTCAGTTGCCAGAAGGGCAAAGGCACACCGTGGGGAGGAGAGCAGGTAGACCAGAAGGACAGACCACTGCCTTCAGAATCAAGCTCAGCCCGTCACCGGAGGCTTCCGGCCATCAGCCACAGCAGGAAGTAAGAAGCAGGCTGGGGATACGAGGGACTGCTCTGGTTTTAACCTGCCCTTTATGACTCCTTGAGGGCACAGACAGTGTCCTACACAGGCCGCATGGCAGCTTGCAGGGTTCTCACCGCTGAGTGCCGCCACTCAGGGTGAACCTAGGAGCCTGTCTTGTGCCTGACTTGTCTGGGATGCCGCTGCCTGCTTGCCCATTTGAACACCTTCTGGTCCATCATCTTGATCTACGGCATGACCTTGGCCTTGGTTTCCCCATCTGTGAAGGAGAAGGCTGCCCTACATGTCCCCCGAGGGCTCTCCTTGCTGGACAAAGATTCCCCACTGGTGCCAGACACCTGCTTTATGACCGGCTGTGCGGGAGCTGGGACACGGTGCCTTCGCTGGCAGAGGACAGTGCGGTATTTATCTGATGATGGCCTCCTGGGTTCCTTGTCTCCCCACTGTGTCCGGCAATAATGATGGAGCGCCCAGGAGTGCCAGAGCCATTTTACTTTTATTTTATTTCTTCCTGAAGTTCAATACTTTCCAAAGCACCTCCGTGTGGTAATGCTATTTTCCTGGCAGGAATGCATTTATTGAAGCTGTCAGTCACTCCAGGCTCCTCCATCTCGGCTCTGCGGCAGGCCTGACGAGTGATGCAGCCATCTATAATTTAAAGGCTGATAGACCCAAATTGCCCATGCAGACCTTGCCGGTGGCACAAGTTAAGGACAAGTTCCCTGCAAATTGGTTGCCTAGTAGTTTCGTGGCCCTAAGTGACTGAGTTTTCTGTCCTGGCCAGTTTCCCTCAAAGGGCTGGCTGAGACCCTCCAAGATTGTTCTTGTCAGTCTGAACTGCCATGGCGTGAGGGCCCTGGGAGAGGGACCTACAGCCTACCCTGTTTTGATTGAAAATGAGGGGATGGGACCCTGATGAAGGAGGTCAGGGCTGGGGGTTGTGACCCAGAGCGGGTCACAGAAAGATTACAGGTTTGAGAGCCAGGTGGGCTTAGGTTTGAATCCGGGTCTGCCACTTCCCAGCAGTGAGCGTCAGACTCCATCTGTGATAGAGTTGGTGATTCCCACGCTTACAGGCAGTTGTGGAAACTACAAGGGGAAGGGTGGGGCACAGGGCTTGGATACCGTGGGTCCCTTGTCTGACGACTCATCGTGCCCAGGGTCTCTGGACTCTAGGCCTGGGGTGGAGGCAGTGTCAGCCCTCAAAGTGGAGGAGTTCCCCCTTCTCCCTAAGTCCTGGGGCCGACGTTCATGTTATTGGAGGTTCTGCACTGAGCACCTTCTCTCTCCTCCACTGAAGTCTCCATCTCTTCTGAAGATGTGTCTATTTCCTGTGCTTTATACACTCCAACCAAGCCAGAGGATTTCTGCTTAAAACACTTATGGGCTCTATGCTAAGGAGGGCAGCCATAGGGGTTTAAAAAGTACTTATAATGGCTTGTTTTGATAAATAGACTAAATTTTTCCTATTAATTTGTTGGTCGTATGAACTTTCAGGCTTTTTTCAGGTCTGCTTCCTTTTCTTTCTTTCTTTTCTCTTTCTTTCTCCCTCCCTCCCTCCCTTCCTTCCTTCCTTCCTTCCTTCCTTCCTTCCTTCCTTCCTTCCTTCCTTCCTTCCTTCCTTCCTTCCTTCCTTCCCTCCTCCCTTCTCCTTCCCTCCTTCGCTTCCTTCCCTTCTCTTCCCTTCCTTCCTACCTTCCCCTTCCTTCTCTTTCCTTCCTTCTCTCCTTCCTTTCTTCTTTCCTTCTTTTCTTTTCTTTTTCTTTTTCTTTTCTTTCCATGTCTCCAGCTGGGTGACTGCCCTTCCCCAGAAACAATCAAGTGTATTTGCATTAGTCAATACTGTGGTTCAAAATAGTAGGAATACAGCTCAAAATGCCTTACATAAAAACAAAAAAATCCATTGGCTTCCTAAATTGAACCTGGAGAAGGGTCCACGTGGAGCTTGGCGCAGGGAGCAGGGGCCTGAGTGCTGTCAGCCAGCTCCTGCAGCCCCATCCACCACTCCCAGTCCCAGCTCCCTGCCCATTGGCTTTGTCCTTTATGCAGGCTGCCTTTCCAGGGCTGCAAATGGCCACTGGCCTCCTTCTTTGCAGTCTCTCAACCAGAGATGAGAAAGGCCTCCTCCCTTGGCTTGAGGAAGAAAAATCCCAGGGCAGGCCTCTCATTGGCTCAAGGGCTCATTCGCCCACCCTTAGAACCAATCATTGTGGCCCAAGGGTTCAGATGCCATGACTGACAGCACCACCGCATTGTGTAATTGGACCCTGTGCAGAGCAGTTGCCCCAACGGAAGGAGGAAGGAAGTGGGAGGAGTGGCGGGAACCCAGAACGCAAACCTCTCTATTTGCATCTTCTGAAGTATTTCTCCTTCTGGCTGAAAAGGGGACACAGAGCGGGGCTTGGTCCTAGATTTCTCCGAAAACATCCCCCAGGAAATGGCCGCACAAGGGGCCACCTCAGGATTTTCAGTCTTCCCAGCTTCCCTGGAGAGAATGGCCACAGCCTTAACTAGCTTTCCCACACTCCCAGGAGCACCGGGTTTTCTTTTCAGTGCCCTCCTGTCTGAGGTAGGATGATTAGTTGGTAGAGCAACATCCTAATGTTTTGGCTGGAAACCAAGGCACTTGGGGAGTGCGTCCAGCTCCTCCAGAACACGTGCTCCCACCCATCCCGCGCCCACTGCTGCCTAGGGGATGACAGGGAAGATGGGAGGTGGGAAGCAACAGAGGGACAGAAGCCCAAGGCTGACCACACAACCTGGGCACTGCTACATCCAGGCACAACTTCAGCTGTGGAGCTGAGAGCGGCCGCAGGGATCTTGTTCTTGTGTTCGGTCCTTCCCTCTCTGTGAATGTGGGGTGGGTAAGGTGCTGGGAGTCACGGACCCTTTCCAGGTTGAGCTGCAGTGAATCTCAGCTGGGGGACATATCCAGTGCCCCTTCCCTCTCTGAGTTCCAGATTTCTTACCTGGAAAGGGCAAGAAGCAGGAAGAGAAGGGGTTGGGGGTGAGGACCCAGCCGCCACTACATCCATAGCCTTGGGTATTCTATTTCTTCCAGGAGAACTTGGCCGGTGTGAGAGGGCTGGGCCCTTTGCTTTTCTGTCCTCCTTGGAGATGGTGGGGCAGGCAGGAAGCATGGAGGGGTGGGGTGGGGTAGCTGTCCAGGATGGACAGAATCCACATTTGAGTGGGGGCTGACTTTGAACCAAGCCCACCCGCCCTAACCTGAGCCTATTCTCTATTTCACTACACAATTGATGAATGAGGTTTTTAGGTTTTAATAAGTCAGTAGGTCCAGATGTTTCCCATTGTATGTAACAAATGTTAATTATCTTCTAATTACTTATCAGCTGAGGCTGTGCTGGCAACCAGCGCCCCAGAAGCACAGCCAGATGAGTCCAGAGCTTCGGAGAGAAGATTAACTGACGGCTTCTTCTGGCAGCCGCTTCCAGAGGTTTCTCATGGCACATAGTGTTCTCTCCAATGGTTATTATTTTTGGAGGGGAGAAGCCCAGTGGTCTCTGCACTGGGACGGGTACAGTTAAGTTTTTGGTGCCTCAGAGGCACCTGACACCGGCCGGGCTGATGTGTTTCATCTGGCAGCTTTCGCACTAAACCCTGCCACACCCAGGGCTTGGGAGGACTGGTGAGATGCAGGGGCCTCTCTCTGAAATGGGAGGGCAGGCTGCTCTCCTCCTAGGCCTTGCCCCTGCATGGTCCTTCTTGAGCCACTGGGCATCCATTCTCTCAGACTCAGGGCCAAGGCCAACAGGAAGGGAGCTTCCCCAAGCGGAGCCTTCGGAAAACGCTTGCCTGCCAGGGGCTCACGACAGCAAGGGTGTGACTGCCACTCTCTGTCTCACGTCCAGCTTTGAACCTTGTCAGATGCCTGTGTCCTCTGGGCCACAGTTCCACCTAATACCAGTTAGTAGGCAAACCCTCTCTTATTGGGAGACCAGCACTGGCGTGGAGGTGGAGGTGCCTCCTTTGGAGGTCTGTATTGAACCTCTGAAGGCGGCCGATACCTAAGCGCAGGCCTCTCTCCTTGTTACTGCCGCCTCCTTGCTCATCTGGCCCAGCTGGCAAAGAGATTCTGCAGAGGTTATCCTTGATGGAAGGGCCCATCCGTCATCTCCTTGGGAGATAGGCACCCCTGCCCACTGCAGCAAACCCCTACTTCTGGTTCCTCCTTTGGAACCCCTTTGTTATTCATGAGGATTAAAAATAGACAGTGTAAAAAGTAAAACAGATGGCTGTAGTCATTGATCGGGGCAGTGTGTGCCACTTTTACAGAAAATTATGACCTGTTTTTTTTTTCCTGGTATTGAGGTTACATTGATCTCTGTGAACTCTGTGGGGTGTGACACATTCATTCTTCCGGTTGCAGACACTGGATTGATGTGTGTCCTTGTGGCGAGTGATGCATTTTGCAGAATCCTTCTGGCATCTGATGGTTCCTGTGTGTGTCGCCAGATTCATTCATTCCTGCATTCGTGTGTTCATCTGCCTACCCACATACCCGTCTATGCACTCATATTAACGTTGATCCATCCATCCACCCACGCACCTGTCCTTCTTCCTCAGGACCATTTGCTGAGTACCAGGCAGCTGGTTCCCTGTGGTGCTTAGAATGTACACTCCTGGAGGGTAGGGTGGTGTGGGTGGGGCCTGTATTAGCCTGCTCTGGCTGCTGTGACAAAGGACCACAAACTGAGTTGGTCACACAACCAAAATTGATCGTCCCAGTTCTGGAGGCCAGGAGTCTGAGATCGAGGTGCAGATAGGGCCGTGCTCCCTCCAAAGGTGCTAGGGAAGCATCTGTGCCAGGCCCCTCTCCTGCTGCTGGTAGTTCTTGGTTTGTGGCAACATCACTCCACTCATTACATGGCCACAGTGTCCCCCTGTGTGTGTCTCCGATTCACATTTCCCCTTTTGATAAGGACGCTAGTCATTTTGGATTAGGGGCTCACCCTTCTTAACTAATTACATCTACAGTGCCACCATTTCCAAGTAAGATCACATTCTGAGGTCCTAGGAGTTAGACTGCAGCACGTGGAGTTTGGGGGATATGTTTCGACCTGAAACACCAGCTGTGTTTCGTCTCCCCCAGAGAGCATGTTGGACCATCCCAGGTCTGTGCTGAAGAGCAACTTGCAACTGGGAGAGTCAGGTCCAGTCACGGCTCCAGCTTCACACCTGGCCTGGAACCTGATCACTTCAGCCAGCAAATGCCACCTGTCACCTGCCTCCAAGACCCATTAGGAGGAGGTTCCAATCAACCCAATGGATCACCTTGGCTTGGTATAGACAGTGAAGGTCAAAACTCCCAAGCATGCTTTTCCCACCTGAAGCATACAGGAGGAGAGCTAACCTTTGCTGTGGTGCCCACCATACCCTGAGCTGGCAGTGTATTTAGTGGGATGAAGCGTGTGACAGGGTCATTGCATACATCCACCAGCCAAGTGTAGGTTCAGCAGCATTTAACAGAACCCTTCCCAGTGACAGTGTCAAAACAGGATGGGTCCTTCATGTCTCTTTCCGTGTAACAGTAGTTTGGAGGTGGGTGGCTGTAGGAAGCTGTTAGGGATAAATACTCCAGTCTGTCCTCATCCTCATGGTCCAAGATGGGTGCTGGAACTCCAGCCATCTCATCCATGTCCCAAGCAGGTGTCCCCTCTTAGGGAGACTTCCTGGAAGTACCATCCAACACTTTGCTCATATCTCATTGGTTACAACGGAATCGCATGATCACATCTAGTGTAAAGGAGGCTGGGATATATAGTAAAGGAGGCTGGGATATATAGTTTTGTATTAGGTTGGTGCAAAAGTAATTGCGGTAATAATTGAGCATGTTGTTGTCCAGCTAGAAATTGGGTTCTGTTTCTAAGGAAGATAGCAAGAATGGATGTTGGTCAGGCAATTGGGAGTCTCCACATTTGCCAGCAGTCTTGTCTGACCACCTCTCCAGGTGGGAGCCCGAGTGGATTCAGGGTGCACAGTGTTGGGGATGGGCAGGAAAAGGCACAGAACCACAGCACCACGTTCCACATTGCTGTCCTTGGAGCTGGCTGTCTTAAAGGATTTATTTTAGTCCTGTGAGGTACTTGAGTTCCCCAAGTGATCAACTCAGCTTTCAAGAGGTTTCCAGGGGACAGGAGAGCGGTTTCTGACCCCCACACTCCAACAGTCCATGGTTCTTCACCTCAAGGCTGCTTAGCACTTAGGGTGAATGAATAGGGTGCATGGGGCACTCTGTCTTCTGTGGGATCACTGGATCACCCTGGGATAAAGTCTCCCTCAGACCCTGTCATAGCTCTGGTCCTTCTTAGGAAAGGAAAAGTCCTATTATTGTTTTTAGCTACACAGTGGTCTTCCTTTTCTTTAATGTATTTGGTTGAGCAAAACCATAAAAACCCAGATCTCTGTTCAATGCCTGTGTCTCTGGCCCTCCAACCTGGCCTGGTCTAGGCTGGCAGCCTGCAGTAGGGAGTGGGGTGAGGGCCTTCTGCTGTCTTTATTCCAACAGGTCTGGACCTCTACTTCCTGCTGGGTCCCAAGGCACAGGGTCCTTCCCAGGTTGTAGGGGAAGGGAATGAGGAAGGGGACAGGGAGGGGCATTTGGCACCAAGAATTCGCGGGGCTTCTTGGAGATTGACTCCTCTCCAGTCCCTGGAATGCTGCTGTCTCGATGGAGGCCAGCCCTCTCCTTGCACTGCTGGGTCTTCCTGGCTGGCTCCAGGGCACCTGGCCATGCACTTCCCACACATGCTGAAGGCTCTGATCCATCTACTCCTCCCAGGAGGACCCTCTTTAAAGGGACCCCAGGCCATTTTCCTTACCAGGAGACCCACAGATTGGCCGCTGTGGTTGGTGGGGAGGCCATCTCCCTTCAGCCCTCTCCTCCTTCTTCCACTGGGAGCCACAGCTAGCCTCAGCCTGGGTGCAGCCTGGCCTTTGGGAGCGACTCCCTGCAGGCTGTGTCCTGTGCACTCCTGGGGACTGACAACAGTCCCTCTGCCCACCCCCGCAGGGAGCTCCTTCAAGCTCCTCTCCCTTCCACGAGGTGAGAGTAAGGGCCTCCACCCATTTCCTGGAGGGCAGGAATACAAGGGACTCACAGCCTCTTTCTAAAGAAACTAACTTGGCAATCTCCAGCTGCCTTCTTGGCCTCTTCAGCGCTCGGTGTGGGTGAGGCTGAGGCCTGGCATGTGGGGGCCATGCACGTGCAGGTGCACCTGCTGCAGACTGTAGAGTCGCTGCTGGCATCATTGGACTTTGGCCTCCAGCAGAGACTGAGTCAGGAGCCCCATTGTGATTTTCTAAGAATCACCTGAGAAACTCATTAAAATGCAGATTCCTGGGGGCAACCCCCAGAGACTGGGTTCAGCTGGTTTGTTATGGGGCCAGGGGATCTGCATTGACCCCACACCCCAGGTGATGCTGATGCTGGGAGTCCTGCAGAGACTTTTGGTTGTCCTTAGGGGTGGAATGCAATACACAGTCACCATGGCAACCCCCATCCTGGTTTTCCTGGAGCCCACAGGTCCAAGACCTTCCTCGGGCCGTCTCAGCTGCCTTTCCAGACACTCTGCTTAAATGGCTGTTTTATTTTTTCATAGCCCGCTGATCTATTTAAATGCCTATAATACAGCAGTGTTATCTGAGGGAGACACACACACTTTCTTGACTAGATTTCCAAGAAATTTTATGAAAGGCTGATTTTCTTTGAAAGGCCTGGCTCCTTTATGTGGTGGAATAGAATCGTTTTGGAATTGATATTCTCAAGGACGGCGAGAGCCTCCTCCACTGTTCTAAGATGTTTATAGTCCCTCTCTCCCTTCTTGCTGATAACTGAAGCCTGCCACCTCTTCATCTTCAAAAGCACAACATAAATTAGACGAAAAGAATTTTTGTAAAAAATATTTAACCCCTCCTTAGTTCTTTGACAATCCCAGCGGTGTTTGCATAGCTGTACCACCTTAAACCTGGTGGTGAGAGGAGTGCAATCCTTGGCGTCTGGTCCTCTCTTCCCCACCCACCTCCCTCTACAGCCTTCCTTCTGCCATCTGGATCCAGCCACCTGCGCTCCAGCAGGTCCCTGGAGGGCCTTAGACCTAGCTCTGCCTGGCCTGCATATGGCATCCCATAACCATGTGCATGTTCTTTGTCGTTTTTTTCTTTTTCTTTTTTTTTCTTTTTTTCTTTTCTTTTTTTTTTTTGACATGGAGTCTTGCTCTGTCGCCCAGGCTGGAGTGCAGTGGCGCGATCTTGGCTCACTGCAAGCTCCGCCTCCTGGGTTCAAGTGATTCTCCTGCCTCAGCCTCCCGAGTAGCTGGGACAACAGGTGTCCACCACCATGCTCAGCTAATTATTTTTAGTAGACACGGGGTTTCACCGTATTAGCCAGGATGGTCTCGATCTCCTGACCTCGTGATTCACCTGCCTTGGCCTCCCAGAGTGCTGGGATTACAGGTGTGAGCCATGGCAACTGGCCTCCATGTGCATTTTCTAAAACTGATTTCAAACTTCAATTTTCTTTTTTTTAGAATGAAGCCTTGCCTTTGACTTCCAGGCTGGAGTGTGATGGCACGAACTCGGCTCACGGCAACCTCTGTCTCCTGGGTTCAGGCGATTCTCCTGCCTCAGCCTCCCTAGTAGCTGGGATTACAGGCGCCTGCCACCACACCTGGCTAACTTTTTGTATTTTTAGTAGAGATGGGGTTTCACTATGTTGGCCAGGCTGGTCTTGAACTCCTGACCTCAGGTAATCTGCCTGCCTTGACCTCCCAAAGTGTTGGGGTTACAGGTGTGAGCCACCACGCTTGGCCAACTGACTTCAATTTTATCCACCTTATCAATCTTGGGTACCTCCTCTGGGCCCCATATGTACAGCTTTGGAACGAAGTTTGTGCCCCTTCATGCCAGTGGAGGGAGGCAGGACTGATGGGTGCCTGAAAGCTCAGGACAAAGGACTCAGGGGAGTGCCCAGGGACAGGCCAGCTTTTTAGAGGGCAGTACCACTGCCCAGTCCAGACTGCCTTTTGGGGTGACAGTTCAAATCCAGGTCCACCACTGGAATATGACTCAGTCTTAAACAGGAAGGAAACTCACACACCTGCGTGGCTGAACCTTGAGGATGCTGTGCTAAGTGAAACAAGACAGTCACAGAAGGACAAATACTGGATGACTCCATTTGTAGGAGGTCCCGGGGGTTGTCAAATTCATAGAGACAGAAAGTAGGACGGTGGTTGCCAGGGAATGGGGAGAGGGAGGAAGGGGAATTATTTTTTATAAGTACAGTTTCTGTTTTGTAAGATGACAAGAGCTCTGAAGTGGATGGTGGTGATGACAGTGACATAAAATGTGAATGTACTTAATGCCACTGAACTGTGCATTTAAAAATGGTCAAAATGGGCTGGGCGCCGTGGCTCATGCCTGTAATCCCAGCACTTTGGGAGGCCAAGACGGGTGGATAACCGCTGGTAGGGAGTTCGAGACCAGCCTGATCAACATGGAGAAACCCTGTGTCTACTAAAAATACAAAATTAGCCAGCTGTGGTGGTGCATGCCTGTAATTCCAGCTACTCGGGAGGCTGAGGCAGGAGAATTGCTTGAACCCAGGAGGCAGAGGTTGCAGTGAGCTGAGGTCGCACCACTGCTCTCCAGCCTGGGCAACAAGAGCAAAACTCCGTCTCAAAAAACAAAAACAAAAACAAACAAACAAAAAGCATGTTAGGTATATTGTACACAATTAAACAAATGAATTTAAAAAAGAAAGAAAAAATCCAGGTCTACCTCCTAGGAACTGTAAGCTTAGGGAAGTCTTGAAGCCTCCATTTCCTCATCCAGAAAGCAAGAACATTATACAAATCAAGGCTGCCTGGAGGGTTTTCTGAGAGAAAGGAGAGAATCACGATGTGAAAACTGTAGCCCACCCCAAAAATACAGAACATGATTGAGGACTTGTTTGCTTGTTTACTAAGTTTTCAGAGTTCACTCTCAGATATATAGTTTGCAAATATTTTCTCTCACTTGGTAGCTTGTCTTTTAATCCTCTTGAAGGATCCTTCGCAGAGCACATGTATTAAATTTTGAGGAAAGCCAGTTAATTTCTTACTTTTACAGATTGTGCTTTTGGTATCAAGTGTTAGAACTCTTTGCCTAACTGTAGATGCTGAAGTTTTTCTCCTATTGTTTCTAAAAGTTTTAGAGTTCTATGTTTTATTTTATGTCTTTGATCCATTTTGAGTTGATTTTTTAATCAAAAAGACAAGTTTCTTTCTTTTCTTCTTTTTTTTAGCCTATGGACATCCAATTGCTCTGTTAGAGCATTTGTTGAAAATGCTCTCCTTGCTCCATGTGATGACTCTTGTGCCCTTGTCAAAAGCCAGCTGGGCCCATTTGTGTGGGTCTGTTTCTGGGTTCTCTATTCTGTTCCATTGGTCTACAGGTCTGTTTCCCCCCAATCCCACACTCTTAACGTCTGTTGCTATACAAGTCTTGAAATTGCGTAGACGAATTCCTCCTACTTTATTTCCTTCCTTTCTTCCTTCTCTTCCTTCCTTCTCTTTCTCTCTCTCTCTCTTTCTCTCTCTCTCTTTCTCTTTCTTTCTTTCTTTCTCTCTCTCTCTCTCTCTTTCTTTCTTTTCTTTCTTTCTCTCTCTCTCTCTTATCTTTTCTTTCTCCCTCTTTCTTTCTCTCTCTTCCTTTCCCTCCCTCCCTCCCTCCCTCCCTCTCTTTCTTTCTTTCTTTCTTTCTTTCTTTCTTTCTTTCTTTCTTTCTTTCTTTCTTTCTTTCTTTCTTTCTTTCTTTCTTTCTTTCTTTCTTTCTTTCTTTCTTTCTTTCTCTTTCCTTCTCTCTCTTCCTTTTATTTTTTATTTCTTTGAGACAGAGTTTCGCTCTTGATGTCCAGGCTGGAGTGCAATAGTGTGATCTTGGCTCATTGCAACCTCCACCTTCCGCGTTCAAGCAATTCTCCTGCCTCAGCCTCCCGAGTAGCTGGGATTACAGGCATATGCCACCACGCCTGGCTAATTTTTGTATTTTTAGTAGAGACGGGGATTCACCATGTTGGCTAGGCTGGACTCGAACTCCTGACCTCAGGTGATCCACCTGCCTCGTCCTCTGAAAGTGCTGGGATTACATGTGTGAGCCACCACACCGGACCTTATTCTCTTTTTTCACAATTGTTTTGGCTACTCTAGTTCCTTTGTCTTTTCAAATCAATTTTATTTTGTTTATTTATTTTTGAGACAGGGTCTTACTCTGTCACCCAGGCTGCAGCACAATGGCATGATCTTGGCTCACTGCAACCTCCGTCTCCTGCATTCAAGCGATTTTCCTGCCTCAGCCTCCTGAGTAGCTGGGATTACAGGCACACACCGCCATGCTCGGCTAAATTTGGAATAATCTTATCTATATCTATAAAAAGTCTCACTGGGATTTTGATGGGAATTGCGTTAAACCTGTAAATCCACTTAGGGAGAAATGACATCTTTACTATTTTGAGTTTTCCAATCCATGAGCATGATATGCCTCTCAATTTATTTAGATCTTTGTTGATTTCTTTCATCAGTGTGGTGTTGTGTTTAGCATACAAGCCCTATACATTTTTGAGATTTATAACGATTTAATTTGTTTCAGTGATTGTAAATGGCGTTTTTAAAAACCAGCCTTACTGAGGTACAATTGACAAGTAAAAATTGTGTATATTTAAGGTATATAGCCTGATGATTTGATATACATATACATTGTAAAGTGGTAACTATAGTTAGCAACAATGTATTGTATACTCGAAACTTGCTAACGGAGTAGATCTTAAGTGTTTTTTGTTTGTTTGTTTGTTTTTGTTTTTGTTTTTTTGAGATGGAGTCTCACTCTGTCGCCCAGGCTAGAGTGCAGTGGCATGATCTTGGCTCACTGCCAGCTCCACCTCCCGGGTCCACGCCATTCTCCTGCCTCAGCCTCCCGAGTAGCTGGGACTACAGGCACCCGCTGCCACACCTGGCTAATATTTAGTATTTTTAGTAGAGACGGGGTTTCACTGTGTTAGCCAGGATGGTCTTGATCCCCCGACCTCGTGATCTGCCTGCCTTGGCCTCCCAAAGTGCTGGGATTACAGGCGTGGGCCACTGCACCCAGACAATCTTAAATGTTTTTACCACCAAAAAGGTAACTTTATGAAGTGATGGATATGTGAATTAGCTTGATTGTGGCAACTGTATTTTTTTTTTTTTTTGAGACAAGCTCTCACTCCGATGCCCAGGCTGAAGTGCAGTGGCACAATCTTGGCTCACTGCAATCTCCGCCTCCTGGGTTCCAGCGATTCTCCTGCCTCAGCCCCCCAAGTAGCTGGGGTTACAGGTGCCCACAACTACGCCTGGGTAATTTTTTATATTTTTAGTAGAGACGGGGTTTCGCCATAATTGGACAAGGTGGTCTTGAACTCCTGACGTCAAGTGATCCGCCTGCCTCTGGGTCCCGAAGTGCTGGGATTACAGGTGTGAGCCACCACACCTGGCCCAGTGATTGTGTTTTTAATGTCATTATCCACATGGTCATTACTGCAATATAGAAGTAAGATTGATTTTTGAATCAATTGAAAAATGCTTGAATCTACAAGCATTTTTGTTGGTTCTTTGTGATTTTCTGCGTAGACAATCATGCCATTTGCAAATAGGGATGAGTTCTTTCCTTCCTTTTGATCGGGATGCTTTTTAAAAACTTTACTTGCCTGATTGCACTGGCTAGACTGCTAGCACTACCAGAGCAGAAGCGGTGAGAATGGGTTTTCTTGCCCTGTTACCAACCTCTTGGGAAAGCATTCAGTCTTACTCCATTTTGTTAAATGTTGGATGTGGGCTTTTTGTAGATGCTTTTTACCAAATTGAGGGAATTCCTCCCCCATTGTTATTTTTCTGAGAGTTTTATCATGAATGAGTATAGCTGACCCTTGAAGAACATAGGATTGAACTGTGTGGGTCTATGTATACGTGGCTTTTTTCAGCCACAGCTGATGGAAAATATATGATTCCCGGGATTTGAAACCCAGGTATATAGCAGGCCAACTTTTTAAATGTATACATCCCACGGAGCCCACTACAGGACCTGAGTATGTGTGGATCTGGGTATAGGCAGGCGGGTGGGGGGTCCTGGAACCAATACCCCATGTGTACCAAGGGACGACTGTATAGATTTTGAGATGTGTGTTTTCTGATTTGATGAATATGATTGTGTGATATTTTTCCTTTAGCCTGTTAATATGGTGGATTACTTTTCCCAGGGAGAGGGGGAGAGGAGGCTTGGACCAGACCGTTGCCATGGCAACCAGAGGCCACTGGGGAATGTGTTTTGGAGTTGGAGGAACCGGCTTGGCAAGCTCCGTGGGTGACCTCCAGGACTTTTCACATATTAAAAAGTGAAGTAAAATAAAACCCAAAGTGAGATCAGGCAAACCACTTGTGTTTCCGAAGAGCACCGTGTTCCTGTCTCCCGATGGGTGGGACTGAATCTCTATCATTTTTACTTCCCACTCACTTTCATTTCCTTACCCCTTGGAGGGCCTCTCGGTTTAATTGTTGTGTTTCTATCTGCTGTGCGGTACCTGGTGGGGGTGCCAGGCTGGAGGCAGCTCCGCCTGCCTGGGTGGCTGCCACTCTATTGTGTAGTGGTGTGGGGGGTGCAGCAGCTGACTCTACAGCCTTCTCTGTGCTCAAGGCGGTGGGTGCCAGGTGTGGTGCCTGGAGCAGTGGGTGGGAACCTGCAGCTTTGGTCTCAGACACTTCGAGCTGGATGGGGAGCTCCTGGGCCTCAGACCCCTTCTACCGACAGCAGCCTCCAGTGCTTTGTGTAGGAATGGAAGGGAGAGGGACCCTGCTATGCAAGGCTCACAGTAGGGCAAGCTGGCTATTCCAGGGCTACAGGAAAGCAAACCCTGCTTTATCCACCATTGCTAGCACAGTGGAGGGTGAAAGAACCGAATTCCTGAGTTTTTCTGTTGATCAGCACTGGAACCTGGGCATGTCTCGAATCTATTCAAGTCTCTGGTTTCTCACCTGCAGCATGGGAACCGTGAGAATCCTTACGGCCTTGGTATGGGGTCAGTTGAAACAGCACATGCAAAATATCTCACAGTAGGTACAACCAGAGGTAATTCCTTTTCTTGCAGAAGTAAATTTTGTTTTAACGTTATTACAACAGTCAGAAAATAAAAGTTTATCTCTTTAAGAACAAAGCATTAAGAAAATTTCCAGCTGTTGATGGAAAATTTCTGAAATACATCAGATGGCTCCAGCCTTGGGGAGCAAAGGGTGCTAAATAAGTGGCCTTGTCTGCTGGCTTGACCCTCAAAGCCCACGGTGCTGTGGGTGGAGATGTCCCAAGAGTGGGCTTGGTGGCTGTGGTGGTGAGGGCAGAGTCTGCAGGGCTTCCCCCGATCTACTGATCTTCCTTCCTGCCCCAGAATTGGCCTTCCTCAGGATGTGTGGAGTTCTCTGCTCAGAAACTGCTGAGCCACAGGCCTGGGAGATTAAAGTGCTTGACCGATCAGGCTTTTTGAGGGCTCTCTTTTTGAGCCTCCAGGCTTGCCCCGTTCCGCTTGGTGGAAGTTGTCAGAATTCTGCTCTGTGGCATGTTGGGGGACTGCCTTCGTCTGCCTGTGCTGCTATAATAAAATACCTTAGGTGGCCGGGCACGGTGGCTCACACCTGTGATCCCAGCACTTTAGGAGGCCAAGGCCGGCGGATCACCAGAGGTCGGAGTTCGGAGAAACCCCATCTCTACTAGAAATACAAAATTGGCTGGGTGTGGTGGCGCATGGCTGTAATCTCAGCTACTCGGGAGGCTGAGGCAGGAGAATCAGTTGAACCCGGGAGGTGGAGGTTGCAGTGAGCCAAGATGATGTCGTTGCACTCCAACCTGAACAAAAAGAGCAAAACTCCATCTCAAAAAAAAAAAAAAAAAAAAAGTATATCTTAGGTAATGTATAAACAACAGAAATTTATTTCTCACAGTTCTGGAGGCTGGGAAGTCCAACATCAAGGAAGCATCAGGGTGGGTGTCTGGTGAGGGTCCCATTCCTGCTTTCAAGGTGGCACCTTGTTGCTCATCCTCTGGGGGAACCAAGGCTGTGCCTTCACAGAGTGAAGGCAGAAGGGCAGAGAGGCCTGGCGAGTTCCCTCCAGCACTTTCATAAGGTTGCCCATCCCATTCTAAATAACCATTCTGAAAAACGTAATAACTTCACGTAGGCTCCACTTCTTACTACTGTCGTTTTGGAGTCTAAGTTCCAACATAAGAATTTGGGAGGGGCACTTACACTCAAACCATGGCAGGGACAGAAGGGGGCTTTGTACTGGTGCCCAGGTTTGTTTGTGAAAATGTAGACACACACACCACACTTATTTAAATAAACTTTTTATTTCAGAATCATCTTAGATTTACAGAAAATTTGCAGTGATAGTACAGAGAGTTCCCATAATCCTCTCACTCAGCTTTTCCTATTTTAACATCTTACATTAGTATGGTACATTTGTTAGAATTAATGAGCCAATATTGATGCATGATTATTGACTAGACTCTACACTTTATTTAGATTTCATTGGCATTTTCCTAATGCCTTTTTCCCTTCCAGGATCCCACCCGGGAAACCATATCATGTTAACTTATCATCTCTCCTTAGGCTCTTTTTGGCTGTAAAGATTCTTAGACTTTGTTTTTGATGACTTTGTTTCAGGGAGTACTGGTCAGGTAGTTAAAAATGTTTGTCAGCGGGGACTGTGATGGTTTTCTCCTAGTTAGACTGGGGTATGGGTTCTTGGGAGGAAGACCACGGAGGTGAGGTGCCATATTGATCCCATCAGCTCAAGGGCACATACTATCCACATGACTCACCAGTGTTGATGTTGACCTTCATCAACTGGCTGAGTCTGTCACATTTCTCCATGAGAAAGTTAGTTATTTTTTTCCTCTTTCCACACTGTACTCTTTGGAATGAAGTCACCGAGCACAGTCCATGCGGAAGGAGTGGGGAATTATGTTTACCTCCTTGAGAGGGTAGTTATTTACATAAATTATTTAGAATTCTTCTGTATTGGAGACTAGTCTATTCTCATAGACGAGTCTGTGGTATGTTGGGGGACTGTCTTTGTTTGCCTGTGCTGCTATAATAAAATATCTTTTCTTTTTTTAAAAATTGAGACAGGGTCTCGCTCTGTTGCCCAGGCTGAAGTGCAGTGCATTTATTTACTTATTCACTGATTTAATCAATCATCATTGATTTATATCAGTATAGAATCATGGATTTAAAAAAAGACTTCAGGTTATACTTACTGTTTTGCTTAAATTGTTCCAGCTTTGCCCGTGGGAGCTGGAGTGCTCTCCAGTTCGTTGCAGTCAACTGGAAGAGCTCCCATGGCCAGCGCTGGAACAATTTCGAGATCCCCCATTATTTTGTTTTGTGAGCACTTCCTTACTTTCCGCCATTGTGGGATGCTCTGGGCTCATCTCATACATGTCATGTCTCAGCAGTAGAAGCAGCAGTTTCTCTATAGAGCCCTGGTTCCTTTTTAATTGGAGAATGGTATTTGCAAACCAAGGCCCGGTGCTGTGTATGCTCACTGCTACAGGGCTCTCTCATGGGCAGAGCTGGGAAGTATATGTATGTAGAGTGACCCATGTGTATGCATTATCTATTCTATCAATCAATCAATCAATCAATCAATCATCTGTCTGTCCATCTGTATCTAAATTAAGCAAAACATGAGTTCATATTGAGGTCTCCAACTCTAACCCTATTCCACAAGGTTCAGTCTAGTTTCCTCCTTTGCTTATCTGTAACCTGCTTCCCACTATTCTCCATCCATTTACTAATTTATGTGATCTCTGTATATAAGTATAGAATTGTTAACCTGAATCCCCATAGGAAGCAACTTTACCAGCTAGAGTCCAGTGCTATGTGAAGATGCATTTCTCTTTAGTCTAACAGTCTCTACTCAACAGTTACTGAGGTCAGTACCTTTTCCTCTTACCTCCTTCAGTAAGGTGATGTCATGCATTTGTAGTACAGATTCTTTTATCATCATCTCCATCCCATCTTGGGATCCCCTGACCTCCTAACTGATTTTTTAAAAATTCACATATAAGGTTCTCTCTTTGTGTTGTAGAATTCTATGGGTTTTGACAAGTGCATAATGTCATGTGTCTACCAGTATCATGCAGAATTAGTTCACTGCCCTAAAAAATCTCACGTGTCACCAATTCAGTCTCTCCCATCCTCAAATCCCTGGCAACCACTGATCTGTTTACCATTTCTATTATTTTGCCTTTTCCATTGGAATCATATAGTAAGTAGCCTTTTAAGGTTGACTGCTTTCATTTAGCAATGCCCATTTAAGACATTTCTTTTCACCCATGTCTTGATAGCTCCCTTTTTTGACAGGGTTTTGTTCTGTCTTCCAGGCTGGAGTGCAGTGATATGAACATAGCTCACTATAGCCTCAACCTCCTGGGCTCAAGTGATCCTTCTGCCTCAGGCTCCCAAGTTGCTGAGACCACAGGCATGTGTCACCACAACGGGCTAATTCTTAAATGTTTTTGTAGAGATGGGGTGTCATTACATTGCCCAGGCTGGTCTTGAACTCCTGGGCTCAAAGCTCATTTCATTTTTCTTTTTTCTTTTTTGAGATGGAGTCTCTGTTGCCGAGGCTGGAGGGCAGTGGCATGATCTCGGCTCACCACAACCTCTGCTTCCCATATTCGAGTGATTCTCCTGCCTCAGCCTCCCAAATAGCTGGGACTACAGGTGTGCGCCACCAAGTCCAGCTAATTTTCATATTTTTAGTACAGACGGAGTTTCACTATGTTGGCTAGGCTGGTCTTGAACTCCCGACCTCATGATCCACCAGCCTCGGCCTCTCAAAGTGCTGGGATTACAGGTGTGAGCCACCACGCCCGGCTCATTTTTCTTTTTTTAAAAATTGAGACAGGGTCTCGCTCTGTTGCCCGGGCTGAAGTGCAGTGATATGATCTTAGCTCACTTCAGCTCCAACCTCCCGGGCTCAAGTGATCCTCCTGCCTCAGACTCCCAAGTAGCTGAGAGCACAGGCACATGCAATCCCACCTGGCTAATTTTTGTGTTTTTAGTAGAGAAAGTGTTTCACCATGTTGCCCAGGCTGGTCTCAAACTCCTGGGCTCAAACAATCCGTCTGCCTCGGCCTCCCAAACTGTTGGGACTACAGGCGTGAGCCACGACACTGGCCTCATTTCTTTCTTTTTTTTTTTTTTTTGAGACGGAGTCTCGCTCTGTCGCCCAGACTGGAGTGCAGTGGCCGGATCTCAGCTCACTGCAAGCTCTGCCTCCCGGGTTTACGCTATTCTCCTGCCTCAGCCTCCCGAGTAGCTGGGACTACAGGCGCCAGCCACCTCGCCCGGCTAGTTTTTTGTATTTTTTAGTAGAGACGAGGTTTCACCGTGTTAGCCAGGATGGTCTCGATCTCCTGACCTCGTGATCCGCCCGTCTCGGCCTCCCAAAGTGCTAGGATTACAGGCTTGAGCCACCGCGCCCGGCCTCTCATTTCTTTTTAAATTATTGAATCGTATTCCATCAGATGGATGTGCCACAGTTTGCTTATTCGTTTACCTTTTGAAGGATATTTTGGTTGCTTTTAGTTTTCAGAAATTATGAATAAAGCTGCTGGGAATATTCCTGTGCAGGTTTCTGTGTGGACGTAAGTTTTCAACTCATTTGGTTAAATGCAGCGGAGTGCAATTGCGGTTTGTATGGAAAGACTGTGTTTAGCTTTGTAAGAAACTGCAAAGCTGCCTTCCAAAGTGGCAGTGCCATTCTGCATTCCCACCAGCAATGAAGGAGGATGGCTCTTGCTCTGTGCCCTTGTCAGCATTCTTTTAAGATTTTAGCCATTCTAATAGGTGTACAGTGGTATCTCATGGGAGTTATTTTCAAGTCTATTTTTATAGGTGGAGAATATGTGTGTATCTGATGTGCACAGGAATCCCTCACTGCTGAGGGACACCTTCGCGAAATAGGTGGGAGGTTCTGAAATCTCGTTGGTGGTCTTTGTTTCTTTCTGTTTGGAGTGGGTCCCCAGGCCAGGCCTTGCCTTTTCCAATTCACTGTGAGCGTGTACACAACTGTCCCCATGAAAAATACTCCAGAAAGCCCTAGAAGCACAATTAATCAATGTGTAATTTATTGCTTATGCAGCGATTACCCAATCTGGTAACGTCACTTTGGTCCAGGAAATATAGATCTTTTTTCCCTCCCGGTAAATCTGCTGGCCTTCACTGCCACAGGCATTTGTTTTCAGGAATAGGTGACAAATAACCACCACTAAATTACATGAGGACTTTCTTCCTTTAGTTTAAAAATATGGACTATGATTTCTAACCAGCAGGCAAAGGCAGCAGAATGCGCAGCAGCTCTGACATAAAGAAAGTTGGGCGGAAATGCAGCGAACTCTGGGTGAGGCGTCTGAAAGAAGCCTTTGGTTTCTTTCTTCCTTTTTCCTATGTGTGTCTGTTTTTCAAAAGTGCCCATTGATTTGATTTTTGAGATATGAGACTTTCAACTTTTCTTAAAGCATTTCCCAGAAGAGCAGAAAAGCTGAATGCTATTAACATGATCCCAGTCCCCTGGGTGTGTATGTGCGCATATGCACGAGTGTGTGTCTGTGTATGTGTGTGCGTGTGTGTGCATTTTTTGATAACTTTAGAAAATATTTTGGAAAGTCTTGGGCCCAGTCCTGGATGTTTACAGAAAAGTAATCACGGTTCCCTTCAAAGCCCATTGTAGAAGAGAAAGATAAAGGAAACAGCAAGGCATCAAAAACCCATTTATGTTCAGGAGGCAGGTGCTCTGGACAGGGAAGACAGCCGAGCTCCATGCAAGGTGAGGCAGGGGAGCTTTCTCAGCTCCTGGGAAATGCTGCCAGGGCCAGCCAGTAGCTCAGCCCCACCCCCTCGGAAGCTGAAGCCGAGTTTACGGCAAATCGCCCATCTGGGAGCTCAAACTCGCACAGAAATAAGGCTGAGTCACAAACTGTTTCAGTTTCTAAGGTGCTTCCAGACCCGCTCTCTCACCTGGTTTCAAGGTCAACATCATGAGGCAGCACCGTGAACTCCTCTGTGGGAGTGAGGCTCAGTGAGATTACAGGGCCGGTCAGGGCGCTGCCGCTGGGGAGTGGCAGCTGGGTTCTCAGGCTCTGAGCCTTCTCCTGCAGCCACCACTGGTCTTTTCCGGCCACAGGTATACTAGCTCTCCCCCACCTCTCCCCACCCATGCAGCCTCCACTGAACAAACATTTATTGAGCACTAACTGCATGCCAAGTTTTGTGCTGTGCAGGGGCTTAAAGAGGGGAAGTGACTGTGTGTGGTCCAGCTCTCAGGGACCCCCCGCTCTGTGCCCCTGGTCAAAGTCAATGCCAACTGCTCTTGGTGGGGGACCCCTGAACTGCAGGAACAGGCACAGTGTCCAGCTCCTCTCCCAAAGCTGCGACCGCAAGGCTCACTCTGCCCAGGGAACTGGAGAAAACCAAGGCTCGATCAGACCTCCAGACCTCCATGCTGACCCGTTCAGGGACACCCGGGAGTCCAGGGCCTGGCCCCCGGTCCCGGCGTGGGAGCAGACATCTGCTATGCTGCCGGCTGCTGGGAGACCTGCCTGGCCCTGGGCGCTCGGGCTCTATTAAATTGTTAATACAACCATTAGAGTGTCAGCATATTATCTCTCTGCCCAGGAGGGATCTGATGCTATTCGCACTTCTGTCGGTTCATTTTTATTTATCTGACTTTCACCTTGATGGATAACAAGTTTATACAAAGCCCCGGTGCATGTGAAATATGCCAAAGGAGAGGAACAGGAGATGGGAGACAGCCACTATGGGGACTGGGTTTCACGAGGGCATCCCCACCCCAGGCCCCCAGGCTGTCAGGGAGTGATGCAGGGCTTATTCCAACACCAGGGGCAAGAGTGAGGGTCCCGCTGCAGCTGAGCCACCAGCAACTGAAATGTGTCTGCGGGTTCTCCTATTCACCCATCCATCCTTCTGCCCATCACATGAGTCTGCAGAGGGCCCAGGGTCCGCTGTTGTGAGAGATGTGGTGGGGAGTGAGTGGGGGAGATGCAATGGCAATTGAAGTAGGGGTGATGCAGTAGGGAGTGAGGTGGGCACTGTCCAGTCCTTCAAGGCCTTTACCGCTAGAGCAGCAGCTCTCAGTCAAGGGCGGTTTTGCAATTTTGTCCCCAACGGATGCTTGGCAATGCCTGGAGTCACCTTTGTTGTCATCACTGTGGTTGGGGAGGGGTTCTGCCAGGGACGCTGCTAAGCACCCTAAAATTCCCAGGAAAGCCCCCCATAAGAAAGGCTGATCTGGCCCCAAATGTCAACAGCGCTGAGCTGGATCAACCCCGGACTGGAGGAAGGAGTCACTCCGAGCAGGAGGAAGAGGAGGGAGGCACTGGGAAAAAACAGGGGCTGTCCCCATGGTCTCCTGTCCCAGTCACTCTAAGCTGGGTGCTGAGATGGCGCGCTGTTTGCTGAGACGCGTTATAGATTTTTTTTTTTTTAATTTCAACAGCTTTTGGGAACAGGTGGTGTTTAGTTACATGGATAAGTTCTATAGTGGTGATTTCTGAGATTTTTGGTGCACCCATCACCTGATCAGTGTACACTGTACCCGATATGTAGTTTTTTATCCCTCACCCCTCTCCCACCCCAAGTCCCCGAAGTCTATTGTATCATTCTCATGCCTTTGCGTCCTTGTAGCTTAGCTCCACTTACAAGTGAGAACGTACGATGTTTGTTTTTCTGTTCCTGAGTTACTTCACTTAGAATAAGTGGTCTTATTTAAACCGACACCCTACAAGGGAGTTGGAGAAATTGGCAGGGAGGCAGTGTGGCTTCATGAGTGCCTGTGCGAGGGAAAGAGGAGGGAGACAGGCAGGAGTGCCTCGGGTCGTGTGTGAGAGTGGCGGAGCTTCGAGGTGGGTGCAGCATCGAGGGGAGCCCAGGGCGCTGAACTGCTCTGCAGTTAGAGGGAGGAAGAAGCCAGGTGGGGACCGGCCTGCCAGCTCTGCTAACATTTCAGAGTCTACGCCAATTTGGAAGTGGCTAGCTGGGTTTAAGCACGCTATGATGTGCTCAGATTTTTTTTTTTTTTAAATCACCTTGGCTGCCTTGTAGAGGAAGGGTTTACACAAGCTTCCTGGGGCTGGCATCACAAGGTGCCACACACCGGGGGCTTAAAAAATAGAAACTAATTCTGGTGGCTCCTTCTGAGGCTGTGAGGACCTGCCCAGACCCCTCTCTCAGTCTCTGGGAGGCTCAGGTGTTCCCTGGCTTGCAGGTACGTCTTCCCTCTCCATGTGGCCAAAGTTCCTCTTTGGTGAGGACACCAGTGTTTGCACTAGGGCCCATCCTAGGGACCTCATTTAGCTTCATTATCTCTGTAAAGACCCTGCCTCCAAATAAGGCCACATTCACAGGTCCTGGGGGGTTCAGACTGTAACATATCTTTCTCTAAATTCCTCCCGTAACAGGACCAGCAGGGGAGGCAGGAGAGGCGGGAGGCAGGATCTGTCTGATGACCCGGGTATGCGCTGAGAGTGGGTGGGACAGGGGACGATGGGGACAGCAGGAGGAAGAGCAGGGGTCTGGTTCGATGTCAGGAGTGAACTTGGTGATGGAATCGGCTGGGGTGGGGCCTGGGTCCCCTGGGCCCAATGGGGTCCACTTTAGAGTCGTGGGAAAATGGTATCCCCTGCAGCCTCAGAAGGGTTTCAACCTTCATTTCTCTTTGTTGTTAAGATGATAGGCTAAATATTAGAGGAAATTTTCCAAAGGGCCAAATGCACCCATTACATCCTTAATAACTTTATACAACTGTTTTCCAAACATGTTGTAGCTCTTCACCCTATGCATATGTTAAAAAATTAATTTGTTTACTCTCAGTAAAGTAATGCATACTCATTGTATGAGATAGATGATTCAGAAAACACCAAAGAGTAGAAATAATCAGACAAAAATCACTCATAGTCATGTATGGATGTGACAACACTCACTCATTGCTACCTGGAATTCCTTTGAATAGTTATTAATTTAACCACTGACCCAGGGTTGGACGTTTGAATGATTGTAAAAATATTCACGGTCTTCTAAAACGTTGGCCTCCTGAAACCTAATTATCATACAAATGTTTGTCTGCTGAGTGAAAGCAACCCTTCAGCAGTCCTAGACTGTGCAGCTTTTTATTGGAGAGGGCTCACATCTCTAGTGCTCCACTGCATCATCCCTTCAGCCACGGGGTCTTGGGGATGTTCCCAAGGACCCAGGGAGTTCGCTGTGAAGCGGGACCGTCCTTCCAACATTGGAGAGGGAGAGTAAAGGCAAATCAAAAGCAGTGCTGGGTGGGTGCCTGTCCCGCTTGGTGGAGGTGCCCATGCCTTTGGAAGTGTTCCTCTTCATGTGATGACAAAGAACACGGCTTACTGAGCACCAGAGCATGGTGTGCAGGCACCATCTCATTGGCACCTCATATTGGAGCCAGGAGCAACTTGGCCAACAGGACGCATTAGGGTCTAGCAGTGCTGGGGTCTGGGCCTTGGTTGTTGGACCCTGGAGCCCTCCTGTCCCCCTATGTGTGTCGGAAGTGTCTACAAAGGGGGTGGTAGAGGGAGGCTCCTTTGGCACTGACAGCATCTGTCTTTGGAGGGTCCCATCCCTCACTGAAGCACTGCCTGTCCTGGCCTGGACCTTCCCTGGTTCCATTCCCTGGTGCACCCCAGGTTGGGGTCTGCAGATCTCTAGAAACTTTGCATCTGCAGAGAGAAAACCCTGTCAGCCCGGGCACTCCAAAGGCCCATCTGGCCATCTCTCTCTAGAAGACGAATTCTCCAACAGAGTGAATTTCCACGTGGAAGGACGACAGTGAAAGTGCACTGAGCCCGGAGCTGTGCTGGGCACCACACGCATTCCATCCTTTAACTGCGCAGCAACAGCGGGATTCTTCCCATTCCAGACGAGGAAACAAAGCTGGAGATGCCAAGTCACTGTGCAGAAGGCCCCATGCTGAGCCAGTGCAGGGCGGGGTCAGAGCTCAGCAGTCTCTGCTTCCTCCCATGCTGCCTCTCCACACTGGGTCGCCTTTGGGGACAGTGTTGGTCTCAGGTCATTGCTTCGGTACTGTCAGTTGCCTTTGGGTGCACGCGCCCACACGTGTTCACACACTCACACTCACACATGTGCACACACACATTCTCACGCTCATGGGAACACAGTAGCACACACACTCGTGAACACACATGCCTTCACATACACTCACACACACACATGTGCCCGTACACGGACGCACACGTTCGCACACGCAGGTGCTCTGCTGGGCCCTCTCCACAGTTTATGACTGTCTGGGAGCAGAACAAGGCCGAGATCTTTATGACATTGACTCTTTGTCATGTTCCATGCTGTTATTTCCCCGAGTCCATTGTTTCTCTTTTTATTCTAGTTTCGTGTGCTTTCACTGTACAATTCTTTTTCCCTTCATTTTTCACTGCCTTATTCTAGATGTGTTTCTATTACTGGTGACTGCAAATAGTTTCTGAGGAGTGTGCTGGCTCTCTCTCTCTCTCTCTCTCTCTCACACACACACACACACACACACACAGAGCAGGCCTCCCTGGGGGTCTTGGCTGCTAGAGCCTGCAGGAGCCCCCCTCCCCTTGCCATGGGGGCCAGCCGTGGCCTGCACAGGTTAGGGCATCTGTGGAAACACCCCCTCTCCCACCAGGCTAGGGGCAACGGGGTGGTAAGGCCGGCAAGGGGAGGGGAGTGCAGTGGGGATCCAGGGCTCCCTGTTGGATCTGGATTCTAAGAGGGCACTCTTTCCACCGCAGGGTGATGAAAAGACATTTTCCAGGAACGATTGTTCTGGTGACTTCATGTGGCTTCAGACACAGGGAAACTCTTTTAAAGGCTTGGGAATAGTTTTCCTTCCATTGAAGAAGGTAAATCTCATGCCCTCTGTGTGGATCCTGGGAGAGGCTATTCTTAGAGATATTCTGAAAAATTCTATAATACTTGAAAATGCCATAGATGCAGAACATTTGAAAGAGAGGGAAACTATAATTTCTCTAAACCGTTGTCTTCTTATGTTGAACAAAGATATCATTAGTTCTATTTTTAATCAGCAAATGCTATATTTCCAAATATAAATATAAAGAGGCTGTGCCAGCTACTAGCCCACTTGGGGGAGAACCCAGGAGCCTCCTGCTTGCTGGCCGGGTCTGCTGTGGGATCTCTAGTGAGGCACAGTGGCCTCTGCATTGGGTCTGGACATGGCACCTCCTGCTCAGGTATCTAGGAGCTGAAAAGACAAATTACCTGCACTCCTGGACCCAAGGACTACAGGACAAGGACAGAGTGGCCACCCCATTCAGAAAGGGGTAGAGCAGGGGCCCACAGCATTCACCTGTTGGCTAGGTAAACATTTTGAGGCCTGACTCTCCTGAGTGGGGAATATTCTTTGATCTGATACTGATTCTGCTCCCCGGCAGCAGCTCCCTAGGTCCTCTGCAGCCCTTGGCTCCATTCTCTGGGAGGTTTGCTTTCTCCATTCTCCTCTTAGCCACAAGTGAAGTAGGCATGGGGACAGCTCTCCCTGGGGATAGAGTAGTCTTCCCAGCCCACTCCTGGCTGTAGACATTTTGCCTAAGGTGTTTCTGTGCCCTGCTGTGCATGCTGGGGAGCCTTGTGGCCTCAAAGTCCTCTGAAAATGTGGTGAGGGCTTCATCTCTTCAGCTCCGTGTTCCAATTGCCACGCTACCCTTCCTTGGGAGGTGTAATTCTCATTTCTAAATGTCTTTGTTGTTTCTTCCTTGTGTTTCCCTGTCTTCCTTGTCATGTGACTGCCTTGTCACGTGACTTGCATTGGCTAGTGAAACAGAAGAAGAGGTTGGGTGTGGTTATGTGGCTTTCTTTGGCCAATAGAACAGGAGTAGAAGAAGTTGAGTGTGGTCATGTGGCCTGTCAAACCTACTCTCAAGGCCCTTGAGATGTCCGGCTTCAGTAGGAGAGTCACACAGGCAGGCTCCTTCCTCTGGGCTGCTCTGTCCGTCCTCCATTCAGGCTACTCTGGATGCTACACCTTTGTCTGAACTGCTATCCTGAGACCCCCCAATTCATTTGCTTTTTCTCTGGGTGTAGCGCCCACTCCCTTGATTTGTTTATTCACCAAATGGCTGACCTACTTCTCAAGGCACCTCAGGCAACAGTTTTACAAAAATCTGGCCACTGCATGACATGATCACCATCTTTCTAGCCTTTGGTATCAGTTTTCTAAACTCCTGTTGCCTGATCTCAAAGCCAAAACGACATATTTGGGTTTCTGCTACAGCAACTCACTCCTGGGATCAGCCTCTGTATTAATTAAACCAGGCTTGATTTTGAGGAGGTGACAATACCCTGATTTCAGTGGTTTAAACCACAGGGCTCTGAAGCACACTGCACTTGCCTGAGATTTAGGCTTCCCCATCTGCAGCCTTCACTATCTGGAGTGACCCTTGGGTACCATGGCAGAGTCAAGGGAGTATGGGAGGTTATACATGTCTGCCATTGGCCAAAGTCAGTCACATCACCCTGCCCAACCTCTACTCCAGTTCCATTGGCCAAAGCAAGTCACATGACCACACTCAACTTCAACATCTGTTCCATTGACCAAAGCAAGTCACATGACCACACTCAACTTCAGCATCTGTTCCATTGGTCAAAGCAAGTCACATGACCACACTCAACTTCAGCATCTGTTCCATTGGTCAAAGCAAGTCACATGACCACACTCAACTTCAACATCTGTTCCATTGGTCAAAGCAAGTCACATGACCACACTCAACTTCTACACCTGTTCCACTGGCCAAAGCAAGTCACATGACCATACCTAACTCCAGGAAAGGTGGGAGAAGTTGATCTTCTACTCAGTAGGAAAGACTCTAGATATTAGGAGCAACTCTAATGACAGTCTCTTGTAGGGTTTAAGTAATAATGGTTTCTCCTCTGTCTTTCTTCCTGCCATCTAAACACAGTTCCTCAACTGTATCTCGTCCCCAGGCCTGCTCTGGATCCCTTCCAGTTGCCTACCCTGCTGCTTACAAGCTGTTATCAACGTTTACTGTAGCCTCAGAAACTGGGACCTGGTGCTGTTGACAGTCAAGAATGAGGCTGGGCATGTCTTGTGCCCACCTCCTAACAGTGAAGGGGGAAAAGGGAAAGTGTGAGGATCAGTGAGGGCTGTGTCCCCATGGGACAAGACACTTCCTTCCAGGTTCGGGTCCTTCTCTTGTCTTTCCCTTTCAACACTCCCCATCCCCACCTTGGAAGGGTTCTGTGATTAATCACTGTGGTCTCCCTGCTTCTCTGGGAGAGTCACAGCTAACAGGAGCTTGGCCCCGGCTCTGAGAAGCCCTGCAGTCGGGGCACCAACTGAATTTTGATTTTGTGATTTCGTTCAGTTTGGTGTTCCCTCAACCTATGTGACAAGAGAGCCCTCTCTTGCCTGCCATCCGGGTCGATGGAATGAGTGCCCAGCGGCTGGCCTGGCCCGGAGGAGAAAGCCTTCCTGAGTCCACAGGCTCCTGCCGGAATGGCTGCTGGGCACGGATTCAGTGACGTTCTGGCTATTAATCAAAGCAGGCAGCTGTTTATTGTTCTGTGCACTCCAAACTTGGAGAGATTCTTCCTTAATTATAGTTTAGCAGCTTCATCCAAATGAATTAGTAACTGCAGCCTTACAGCCCATCCCTGCAGCACGTCTTCCTCCTGTACATCCCTCCTCCGCTGGTGTCCGCTCCCCAAACCCCTGGGCTTCTCCCTCCAGCCTGAGAGCCCTCAGGTCAGCTGCTGGAGCTGGAAGGACGTAGGGGCACAGAACTCACGCTCAAACCCCAAACCACCTGGGAAGGCACCTGGGTCTCTGAGACTCTCTATGAAAACAAAGGAGGATGCCTCCTTTTGGGGTGGGGCTGTCTTCCTAGGGAGGCGGTGGGCGTCAGGGTGCGTTGCTTCCTGTCAAGTGCTCCCCGCTCCCAACCCAGCCCCACAAGATTCCCAGAGCAGCCAGCTCTGAGCAACTTTTAATCTCCTGGACAAAAGAAAAAAATGACAAACTGAATCCCTCGTCCTGACCTTGGTACCCAGGGAGCCTTTTACGAGCCTCCCTCCCGGCTTCAGTGTGTGCAGTCAGCCCCAGGCCTCTGACATTAATCGGCTCTTTACGAAAGGCCATGGCCTTCGCTTCTCTGGACGTTTTCAAAGGTGGTGAATGAATCAGATCGTTTTTAAATAGTTATACCCTGCATCCTCACATTTCCTCTCGTTCATATACTAAGCGTGTAATGTCTAAAACAGTTGAAGTACGGTTTATGAATTCATTCAGCAAATCTTTACTGCACTTGAACATGGAACACAGAGTGTGCCTGGCAGGGGTTAACTCTGGGGACCTCAGTCCTTGCTTTCGAGGGGCATACAGTGTGGCCATAGGGAGAAGTGGCTCAGCGCCCATCTGCACCAGGGTGAGCAGGCTCCATGAAGCGGGCCTGGGGGAGGGAGGGTGTCATAGACCAGCTGAAGTTCTCTGGCATCCCAGGAGGGGCTGCACAGGACTCATGGGGCATGGAGAAGAGTCACATGGGTGTGCCCCCTCAACACTGTGGTTCTCAAATGTGTGCGTATCCATTCTGGTGTCTGGGTGAAGGGCGGTTCTGCCTCAGCAGGTCTGGGTGGGTCTTGAGCTTCCGCCTTCCCAACAATCTCCAGGTGAGGCTGATGCTGCTGGCTGGAGGAGCACAAGGTTGGAGACAGGTAGCAAGCTTGGGGGCAAAAAGAGGCACCAAGGACGTTGAAGGTATAGGGTGCACACAGCTCATTATGGGTGTGGCAGAGTGCAGGTGGGCCAGGCAGGGTCCCATCTGCAGGGTTCTCTGGGCTTCCAGAAAGTTCTTTCCATGCATCTGCCTGAGCCTTTACCACACTGTCCACGGTTCATCAGGTATGCTTTCTTTCCTCCTTTTGCACATGCAGACCCAGGATGGGACCATATCTCCATCATCCTGGTGGCCTGAGAATATGGTGAGTACTTGCTGAGTGATTGAATCATCTGCCTTCTCCATGTTGCAATAGCAGAGCCAGGTCTTATTCATTCAACCGCTGTGCCTGAGATGGAGCGATTGCTGAATTCATGCTTTTGGAATTGAGTTTCCTTATTTGCCTGTGGCTTCGCCTCTTAGCGTGTTTGCTTGCACTGCAGTCCCGTGACGGCGGGTGAGGTTCCTGTCAGGTTGCTCAGGTTGAGCACTGCATGAGCAGAGTGGAAACTGCCTTAGTGAGGAAGTGTGAGGACTTACGGTGGGCTTGTATTCTTTGGGCCTGAGGTTTCATCTTGCCACCAGCTGCAGCTTCCTGTTTCGTCTGTCTGTCCGCAGTTCCAGGGTCTCTGGCAGGTCTGGCCTGGCACCCTATCAAAATGAGAAGCTAGTGTTCCCTCCCCAGCACCATGGCAATTGTATTCATCTAATGGCATTGTGAAGGTGTGAGGTCTGGACTCTGATTTGCAGGCCACAGAATGTAATATACCTCCTACTGTTTCATGGGTCAGGAAGCCTGTGTTTCCTGTGGGTTACTCAGCATTGATGTGGGCTGCAGCTCCCACCGATGAGATGGGATAGTTCCCCCACACTTGGCTTCTCACTGAGGTTCTGAGCTTAAAACCTTCATGCTCAGCCAACAGCTTCAGGGTTTATTGGCCTCTTATACCTGAGTGAGAATAAGTTCCTTTCTTGAGAGTGAGATTCAATGGAACGATTCGGAAAAGGTGCTTGAGATGGGCAGAACAAAGGACCTGGGAGTGAGTGGTGGGGACGTGCAGAAATGGTAGGTTGGTCCTCAGGGAATGCTCGGCCATGTTGATCTGGGGATGGCTGATCAAGTGTGGCTGTTGGTAGACATTCAGCCACCTCGGTATAGCTGTCGGGACAGAGAAGGGGGTTTGTGGAGGAACTTGAAAGTTCCTCCAAGGGAAGGAAGGGGCAAGGAGGGCGGGCTTAAGACCAGAGGCGTCACCGCTGCTGCTGGTGGAGGCCTGCCTCGTTCCCTTCTCTTCTCTGAGTGGAACTAAGCCAAGCGGCTGCTTTCACTTAGTCGGCAGCATAGGGGCTGAGCAGTAAATTACAGGCCATTAGTTTCACTCCAGTTGGAGAAGGACCCTTTTGGAGGATGGAACAGTGGCTACTGCCAGGGATTTTTTGTGTGTGTGTGTGCGATGATCATGGTGAAGGGTGGTGGCCAGCCACCAGCGAGATGCCTAGGTCATCATGGCAGGAAAGGCAGGGCTGGGTGGACGGGACAAGAGAAATCTCCAGGGCAGGACAAGGCCAGCACCGTTGCCTCTCTGGCCACCGTCCATGCAGCATGAGGATTTCGTTGCTGCTGAAGCTGGGCCCACAAAGACTGTGATTAATTGAGACAGGACAAGAGGCTTTTAAAATTTTACAATCGATTTGCATAATGGATCTTTGTTTTAAAAAAAGAAAAGAACAAAACAGAAGCTCTCAGGCACTCTGGTAATGCTGTACTTGCAGACGCAACCTGGCAGAAGTTGGTGTTTCTAACTGCAAAGATTTCCTGTGAAAAATCAGATCTATTACCTTATTTTGTCTGATATAAAAATAATGCAGGTTCACTGTAGAAGGTTTGGAAAATGCGGAAAGGGACAACAACGCTTTAATATCTTGCCACAGGGAGGATCTGGCAGTGACAGATGAGGTGTTTTTTATTCTTACCTGGGAAGTGGTCCCCTGACAAACTATCTTGTAGCAGTACAAGCTTCTGCAGAGTTCATAAATTCCTCTGGCAGGCCAGCTGACGGCCCTGTGTACTTTTATTACGGAGGGCTAATTGCTCCATCTCTGTTTGCTCCTGGGATGGAGGGGGATGTTGGAGGTGGGGAGAGGGAGGGGTGGTGCTTTGGGGGAAAGAGCCTCCTGGTGCTGGCACCGTGTTGAGGAAGGATGGCAGCATTAGGCGGAATCATAACATCACTGGGTAATCACTGCACGCTGGGCTCGGTGCTAAGCCCGCCGTGGGCCTTTGTCATTGACGCTTCTAAACAACTTACCAGGCGGGTGCTATTATGGACCTCATTTCCCAGATGAAGAAATGGAGGCACATGGCTTGCCTAAGGTCCCACAAACTAGTGAGACTCAGAGCAGAGATTCAACCCAGGTTGCCTGAGCTACAGCCCCTGTGAAGCCCACACTCCCTGTTCTCTGGTTCCCCCTGAATGAACTCATGTATGTGCCAAGTGGAAGCCGACTCACGCCAGGCACTGTGTGTGCCTCGGAAAACATGAGCTGGCCGGGCGCGGTGGCTCAAGCCTGTAATCCCAGCACTTTGGGAGGCCGAGACGGGCGGATCACGAGGTCAGGAGATCGAGACCATCCTGGCTAACACGGTGAAACCC